>NW_007734497.1:65909-66890 GCF_000696425.1 Galeopterus variegatus
GGTGCGACACTGAGGGTTGCGATCCGTTGCCGGTCACGAAAAAAGACAAAAAAAAAAAACACAAGGAGTCATTTTCCAGACAGCCCCCGCACATGAGTTTCATAAAGGAGACTAAAAATGTAATAAACACTTACATATTGCTCTCCAAATGATAAACACTGATCCAAACACATTATATTAATTCACACAATCCCCATCACAACCTTTTGAGGAAGTGCTATTATTATTCTCTTTTTATACATGTGAAAACTGAGGTGCAGAGAGGTTAAGTCACTTGCCCAAAGTCACACAGCTCACAAATGCTAAAGCTAGGATTCAAATCCAGGCAGACGGGCTTCAGAGTCTATACTTTTAACTATCACCCTAAACTGCAAAAGAAGCAACCTTAATCAGTTCCCCTTCTACACAACAAAAAAATAACATCACTCATGAGCAAATAAAATGATAAATATATGAGAAAATAATTTGAAGCTTATTTCCCCCAAACTCCAATTTGAAGCTGACTTTTAAGCCAAAGTTCTATTTGCACTCAATTAAAAGTGTGTAATTAAACATAAGAAACCTACACAGATTCTTGAAAGTAACATTTTCTCTCCTGTTATTTCTATAGTGTTGCACCATATACTAACGTATTAGAATAAAATCATATCCCTTAACAATAGAGTAAGTTAACTTATGTTTGCCAAATCAATATCAGGTTCTAAACTGTCATCATTAGACATTTGTCACCATCAGATGGTGTCAGCATTAGATGGTCAATTTAGAAAAAGTAACTGTTGCTCTTTCAGAATAACTGTATGATGGAACTATACGAAATTGCCTGTGTTTGATGTGTTTGACCATTTCTGACCTACAATTATGGAAGTTTCATATGGCTCAGTCTAATAGATTTCAGGGCTTCTTTCTTCTTTTTAGAATCGGTCTTTTCTATTCATGCTTTTTATGTTCATATAAAGTCAGAGATTAAAGGCCAACTTGATT
>NW_007734497.1:67324-69255 GCF_000696425.1 Galeopterus variegatus
GTCTTTTCTATTCATGCTTTTTATGTTCATATAAAGTCAGAGATTAAAGGCCAACTTGATTCTCTGTACCAAGCATACGCTTTTAATACAAAATGCTTCTTCCAGGTCAAAAAGCAGAAACCAAATAATGCCCACTGCACAGCCTATTTCCTACTGATTTATTGATTTGTTTTCCTAAGAGTTCTAACAATGATGCTCTTTTCTCCACTCAGACCTTGCAAATCTAGACATTTAGAAATGATTTAAAATAAATCCGCAAGCGACATTACATCCTATTACAATTTTCCAACTTATATTTTGAATGAGATTGATTTACTCCAAAGTTATACTTTCACGTGCTTCCCCCATTTTACCTCTGTTTTTAAAAAGAGTTTATTAATTGTGTTTGGAAATATCCAAGTGTAACTACTTTAGGCATTGAGATTCTGTATGGAAAAAAAGAAATACTTGCCATTTTTTTTTCCCTGAATCAGTAAGATTTTCTATTTGTCGTTAAGACAGATGGAATAATGTACTAATTTAAGCAGGCCTCCCCAGCTACAGTTCTCAGAAATAACAATGAAGAGCACATCACAGACACTCAACAATACAAGGACGGGTTCATAGGGATCTGAGGGACCCTGGGAGGAATACTGACATTGACCAGGAGAGAGACTAAATCAGTGTCCATCTAACTGATTGTCTCAGGCCATCTTGATTGAGACCCTAATGACATTCTTTTAATATAAGATACCTTGCTGAAATCTGCCAGAGACACAAAGAGAAATCAGACATGGCACTTGTTTTCAAAAAGGAGATATTTAATCTCATTCGATAGGGCCAACCCAGCAAGTGGGCCCTCCAGGCTTGTCCAGAAACTTGGTTTGGTTGATAAATTGTTGTGTCCCCTCTCAGCCTTCCATTCCAATGGGTCTGGAGCAACTGCAGATGTAGGGCACATGTACCATGTCCTCTCTGAGTTCAGGCACCACGTTCTGTACTCCAGAGTTCCTGGGAGTCTGAGTGGATATACTAACTTAGACAGTCCTCCAGTCATGAAGTATATCTGCAACTTGAGACACTGGCATTCCTTGGGCGGGGCCCATTTTTCTATCAAATTATGTGCAAAAAGATTTAGAATATGAACCAAAAGTACCTGAACATCTGTCATAGTTTAAATTCACACAATATATATTCAAATTTACTGTAATTTCTACTAAAAATAGCTAGGAGGTGTGAAGCACTTACTCTGTGTGTTGTGCCAAGTGTTTCAGATGTGTAATTTAATCTTCACAGGACTCCTATGAAGTAGATTTATTATTCCCATTTTGCAGAAGAGGAAACTGAAGCTCAGAGTGGTTAAATGTCCTTCTCAGAGACACACAGTGTTCAAGACAGGTTTTGAACCCAGGGAATCGGGTTTGGAGTGCATGATCTTACACAGGGCATCCTACAAAAGAACCATTATGGAATTCATGAACTAATTCCATAAAGCACAAAGTGAAGAGATGGTGCTAAAGTGAATTTCTTAACCTCCGAGGCTCCCCACCTAATGTATATTCATTAGATAATGGCCTTCCTTCCCTTTCACTGCACGCCCTGTTGGCTCAGTCAGATATAAATACACTGATGTCTGCATCTTCCCAGAGCACACTCAGCTTAAAAAATTATGAACTCAGAGTAAGGACTGATCCCTTCCCCTGCTTCATTGACAAAACCTATGGAACTCTCCTTCGGTCAAACTCATGTGTTTCTCATCCCTGAAAAATGCACATTGTGAGGCCCAGGCTAGAAGCAGAGGTCTGGAATGATTTCCACCTCTCTAGCATGGAAAAATTCCCCATAATCATTTTCCAGCAGTAAAGAAGACTGGGTTTTAATTTCCACTTTCCCAATGTTCTTACAGATTTTAAATTATTTCCATGTTCCCAAAACAGCATACAAAAAAAAAA
>NW_007734497.1:70005-71451 GCF_000696425.1 Galeopterus variegatus
AAAAAAAAAAGACTATATCTAGTACGGAAAAATCACTTCAAAATCAGTTTAGGAGAGAAAAAAATATATAACACAGCAGAGTGAGATTGATCACAACAAACTGGTAACCTCAAAAGATGACTTAAGGTTTCCCCTTCTTATTGCAAGTGCCCCCTGCTGCTTCATTCCTCAATACATCTGAACACACTATTTGGTTTTAAGAGCATTGCTGGGAGGATGCTGCCTGAGCGCTAGGTTGGGATGTGGTTTTACTCCCTTATTACCTCACAGGGATCCTGTTCTTTCAGAACACCGATCAAGGACTCCAAGTCTAAGAGATGGAGAGAACCCCTACGTCACAGCAGTGCAAGGTCTGTAATGATGGGTGTACATAATTAACACAAATGCCTGGGTGGGCTATTTCACATTGCCTCAATGTTTCAGGAAGATGAGGAAGCCATCTGTATTAGTCCGTTTATGTTGCTTATAAAAGAATACCTGAAACTGGATAATTTATAAAGAAATGAAATTTATTTCTTATAGTTTTGGAGGCTGGGGAGTCTACAGTCCAGGGGCCATGGCTGGGGAGGGCTTTCTTCTACAGTGACACAGGATATCACATGGCGACTGGGGTGGGCAAGAATGAGCTAAGCTTCTCATTGGCTCTCCTTATAAAGCCATAACCATGCCCATGACCACCCATTAAACCATCAATGGATTAATCCATACATGAGAGCACAGTCCTCACAATAACCTCTTAAAGACCTCAACTTTCAATTACCATAAAAATATTCCTCACTCTTGGGCCAGTCTTGTGGCTCACTCGGGAGAGTGCGGTGCTGGGAGCACCAAGGCCGCGGGTTTGGATCCTAGATAGGGATGGCCAGTGCGCTCACTGGCTGAGCGTGGTGCAGACCGCACTGTGCCAAGGGTTGCACCCCCTTACCGGTCAAAATAAAAATTCCCCACTCTCTTAAAACTATCACAGTGCAGATTAAGTTTCCAATACTTGACCTTTTCGGGGACGCATTTAACCCATAGCACCATCAGTTAGTCCTGACCCTTTAAAACAGTCCACTGTTATAGAGAGAATCTTCTACTGATTTGAGGGGAAAATTTCCTTTCTGAGTTTGATTGCAAAAACAGCCATAAATTATTCCCCTCTGTGTATCCATGCCCCTTTGCAATGTGACTTTGTAGACCTTGTCATCAATAGGTGGAATCTATTTCTCCACCCTATGAATGATTTGCTTTGGCATATAAAATGTGGCAGAAGTAGAAGTATGGCAATTCTGTTCCTAAGGCTTTGCAGCTTCCACTCTCTCTCAGAACTCTGCCAATGCATGACAGAACAAGCTGGACTAGCCTGTTGAGGGAGGACAGACCACATGGGATGCAAGTCAGCCAGGCATCCCAGCTGAAGCCTCAGACATGAGCAGCCAGACCTGGCCGGCAGAGCCACACACC
>NW_007734497.1:75433-76858 GCF_000696425.1 Galeopterus variegatus
GACTGTATGCCAGCAGTGTACAAGATATGCCAAACCCATGGGGTAAACACCCTGAACTCAAGGACATCATCATCTATCAGGCAAGTAAAAGGAGTCAAGTGAATTAACACAGCGTGGAAGGGCTAAGAGGAAGGAGAGTATGAGGTATTCTAGGAGCACAAAAGAGGGGGTTCCATTCTAAACTGGCAGGGTCAGTGGAGCCTTCCAGAGGAAGAAACACCCGTTAGAAATCCTCCTGGTACAATCAAGCCTAAGATGTATATATACAAAGTTGCCAAAAATTTACATTCTCTACACAATTTTCACTTTTCCATATGTTTCTCAAGACATATTCTTCCCTCACGATGGCTAGAAGCCACTAAAACTATCCTTGATAGCCAAAGCCCACCTCAGAAAACTGTATAAAACATGGCCGGCCCGTGGCTCACTCAGGAGAGTGCGGTGCTGATAACACCAAGGCCACGGGTTCGGATCCCATATAGGGATGGCTGGTTGCCTCACTGGCTGAGCGTGGTATTGACAAGGGTTGAGACCCCTTTACCAGTCATCTTATAAAAAAGAAAAAAAAAAAGAAAAAAAAGAAAACTGTAGGGCCGGCCCAGTGGCGCACTGGAGAGTGCGCCGCTTGGGAGCGTGGCGGCGCTCCCGCCGAGGGTTTGGATCCCATGTGGAGACCGGTTCCCGCTCACTGGCTGAGTGCGGTGCGGGCGCAACACCGAGGGTTGCGATCCCGTTGCCGGTCCCCGGTACGGGCGCGACACCGAGGGTTGCGATACTGTTACCGGTCAGTAAAAAAGACAAAAAGGAAAAAAAAAAAAGAAAAGAAAACTGTATAAAACAAACAATAATGTCTATTACAGTGAATTATCCCACTGTACGTAGCCACTGAGTAAATAACTCAAATATTCTATCCTCTTTATTTCTCTTTCATGTTTATGCACCAAGTATAGCTGTATCCTTAATATCTAAGTCCCTGCCTTCCTTCATATAAATGAATGTCCAATGTACCAGTTAGTAACCTTGATTGCAAAGGAACACATACTCCATCCTAAACTGGCTTAAACAATGAAGGGAACTGACTAGTTCACAGAATTGAAATGGACTGATCTGGCATCTCAAATGATAGTACCAAGGTTTTCATTGTTCACTGGTCTGTCTTCTGCAGGGTAAGCTTCCCCCAGGGGTTCCAAAAGAGGTATCTTAGCTACCCCAATACCTTTTTCATGAGAATAAAAGCAGGTACAGTTATTAGATCCTTGCAGCACATGATCCCGCAAAGCAGACAAAGGTTCTTTCCTCAGAGGTTCAAGAAAACTTATTGCAAGCAAACTTAGCATTGGTTCTGAAGACCCATTCCTGATCTGATCTCTATGTGGCAGTGTCTAATAAAATTTCCTACAGTGTTGGAAATATTCTATAACTGCA
>NW_007734497.1:79582-87211 GCF_000696425.1 Galeopterus variegatus
ATAATCCTAAAGTGATTATTTTAGGAAAAAAGACACACAACCATAGTGGTATCCAATTCTTCCTGTGAATAATACCATTTTGTCCAATTGAAGTTAAAAATCATCTTAAAGCTTGTTCCATGAGATGCTTCAAATTTCTAACAGTCCAAGAAACTTTCACCTATGATGGAATTATTTATTACTGAATTATCCTCAGAGGAAAAGTGTTTGAATTAATAAATCCCTTCTTTTGCCTTCCATGGTTCTATTCCATAAATAAATATTTTACTTGCCCAAACAGACCTAAGTTTCATTGCTTTAGATCAAAAGACCACAGCAGAGTCTAAACAGAAAACAAGTCACTGTTACCTTGAAGACAGAATAAAAAGAATAAAAATGTATACATAAGTAAATGGTCATTTGGTTTTCAAAACAGTACATTGTGGTCCCTAACAACTAGTTGGAGACATTTACTCAGTCAGAGATGAATTGTTTATTATATAGCAATAATAAAAGCCAACCCAAAGGACAGAGAGTTTACAAAGTAGTGGGCATTATGCTAGACCCTTCATTTTTCACATTTCATTTTCACAAAAACTCTAGGAAAGTAATATCCCTCTTATTGATGAAGAAACAGAGGGTTAGATGGTTGAAGAAATTTACCTGAGGGGACTCATGAAATACACGGCAGAGGCAGAACACAAATCCACATCTGTCACTACTTCAAAGATGGGGTTCTTAACAAGCTTCAGGTTTTCCAAATTATGCCTGATTCAGGAAAACCAGCCGTGGCTTAAAACAAAGTGTTCTTCAAATATGTTCCAGTGCCTCTTAACCAAATAATCTTTTTAACACCCTTAATTAGAGGGCATCTGAATTAAGTTGTTAAGCATTACCCATCTGTATTAAGCAGTTCCTGGACTAGGACTCTAGTAAAAGTAGTTAATTTTAGAAGTGGTTCTAGGACACATTAGGAGTGGGGAAGTGAGTCCGGAAGAGAAGGAAGCCCAGAAGGGTGTGTTTTCAAGCCAGCTGGCAGTGTGGGTAATTGGGCTTAATCCCACCAGAGAGATCTGGGAAATAACATAAAGCATGCATCTTTGAGTGATCCCACCCCAGAGGTGAAGGAGCGGTGGTATTTCCCCATCCAATCCCATTGATCATGTGGGTGTAATAGCCTGAAACTTCTGGGCAAAAGACACAGGTGTTGGCCAGCCACTAGAATCCAGCTCATGCCCTGTGGAGTGGATATGGGACAGGGTATTGACATAGTGCTGTGTCTACTCTAGCTGTTAAAATCAACGAGGATGGTGAAGGAAATTCAGGAAAGGTGAAGGAAGAGACACAGCGCATAGACACAGTTGGTTAGTAAGCAAAGATTGGTATACTGCTCCAGGCCTAGCAACAATCCAAGCCCCACAAAGCAATCCTCACAGGAATTTTCCTGTTTTTAAGGTGTTATGAGTTATCGTTTTAGCCTTTGGAGGAAGCTACCAAATAAAAATGAATCGAGCTCATCTTCTTAATTTACATCCACGTCATTGCCCTCAATTGACTCTTGAGTGACTTATCCCATTTATCATACACAAGAAAGGTCAAAATTGATGTTTCTGGGGTATTCAATACTTGAGAAGTGTGTCCCAAAGAGGAGGCTCCATTGCTAAATTTCCGTGAATGAAATGTGTGCTGTGTTTTTTTTTTTTTTGGTCTGTGATTTTTTTTTTTGAAGGCCAAGCTATTTTTTTTTAACAGAAATGCACTTGATTTTCTTGTTGAGATTTATGATGTGTCCTCCAAAATATTTTTGAACTCTGGACGCATGCTGAAAAATCTCACTGTGGCTTATGTAAATACCTAACTTTTAAATGTTGCTTTTGCAACATTTTAAACTTACGGCTATCATAAGAAAAGGCCATCTATAGCTGCCATTAATAGAAACTTAGTCATCAGTCTGTTCAAGGATCCCAAATGGTGTCTTATACAAAATCATAGGCCAGAATAAGATGGTATATGGAGCAAATGATACAGACTATCCCTTCTCTCCTAATTTCCTAGAAATGACTAAAAATGCAAGTATAAATTTATATCTATAATCTAGGATTGCGGGTAAACAAAAAGGTTGCACTTGTTGAACCAGAAAGTATGAAAGGCAGAAGACAGATGGGATAAAAATGAAGTAGGAAATGACAAACCCAAAGTCTACATTGCATGAAAACATAGGAATGGATCGATGGACCATCCCAAGCAGGTGGTGGAGATGTCAGTCCTGGGAATGATATGGGACCTCACTCAGGTCAACCTGCCAATGCAGCTTCCACCTCCCACGTACTTCACACTCTGAGCCAGGAAGAAAGCTACAAGAGAGAGGGTGTTATCATAGCTGGCTATAACCAGAAATAACAGGGAGCCACCAAGACATACGGCTACCCATTTGAAAAAAATAAACTTAGAGCTCCACCTCACACCAGTCCTTAAAACACATTATACATGGATTAAAATCCTAGATTAATAATAATGATGGTGGTAGGAGGATGAAGAAGAAAGGCCTTAAATAAAGCAAAAAGCAAAAAGCAAAAAAAAAGGTAAAATGTGACTACATTAAAATTTAAAGTTTCAAGTCATCTTTGTCATGTGTAAGTTAGATTTAAGAAATCCACAGACAGGCCACAGAACAGGAAGTATTGGTAACATTTATAACTGCTAAAGAATTAGCATCAAGAATACATAGAAACTCTCAATAAAAGGGTAAAGGATATAAGTATTTAATCCATGTAAAACAGAAATGGCCAGTAAACGTATGAGAATATGCACAATTTACCAGCAAATTAAGAAATAACAAAGTAAAACAAAGAGATGATAGTTGCATTAGATTGGCAAAAGTTAAAATGTTTCCTAAGAGCATGGCTGGGGCTTGAGAAAACAGTTCCTCTCTCATAAGATGGGTGGTGTTATAAAATGGCTCAGTCATTAACTAAAATTTAGGATATGCATTGCCTTCAATCAGCAATCGCACTCGTGAGCATTTACCTTAGGGAACCCTGACCCATATAACCAGAGAAGGATACTCAAGGCTGACTACTACTCTATATTATAGAATTGTTTGCTGTAGCCCAAAATTAGAAACAAACAAACAAATACTGAGTCTATCAATGAGAATTTTTATTATTAAATAAAATTTGGTAATCCATTCTTTGGGACACAACAGAGCAATTTAAAAGAATAAGGTAGATATACAAGTACTTACGTGAAAAGTTCTCTAAGACATCCTGTAAGGTGAAAAGCAAGTTGTGGAATAATAAAAATAATATCACTTAGGATAAAAATAGATATAAATAAAACAAAATATTTCCATAGTTATGAATGTACAAATTCATTATAAGGAGACCTAGGAAGAAACCATAAAGCTGTTGCCAATAGATGATTCTGCTGGAAAAAAACAGGACTAAGGTCAATGGGAAAGGTACAGTTTAAGGCTTTATACTGCTTTACTCTCTTAGAAAAAGAAGATATTTGTATATTATCTGCAAAATTAAAAATAAATGAAATCTGTAACAAAATAAAGTAGCAGGAATCCTTCATTTAAAATGTGTGTTTTTTCCTCCTATTACTTTTTTAAAAATTTAATTATGTGTTCCTCTCCCGTTCTCCAAGCTCCTGTTTTAGGGATACAAGGAAGGGTTTACTGAATTCTATGGAACTTCTTGGTTCTGAACTAGCAGCGACTCGTTTTAATTTTACACCAGCCTTGGTATAGAAGCAGAATCAGGTTGCAAAGCAAAGGTCTACTTTGTTTCATATTCTAGCAGAATAGGTTTTTGCTAGCTCTTTACATTGACCCTTTTTTCTTCGTCAGCCTTTCTTTAAAGATTGTGGTGCAGATTCTTGTGGTGCACAAGGTTTTCATGGCTAACACTTCCTGGGTTGGTTTCCCAGGTGGCTTAGATCCAAAGAAAAGTCATAGCCTAATACAAGCAGCTGCTTACGTACTCAGGCTGTGCAGAGCCTCTTTTGCCCATGCTTACAAATAAACTCATCCTCTTCACATGATGTACACTTACACAAGAAAAAAACACCATGCTTAAAATAGTCATATTCAGAACCTCATTTTTGCTAATTATATTCAATAAGATTTACAAAGCCAACAATAATGCAGAAAGAATTGTTAAAATAAGTCCAGAGCTGGTACAAAATATAAACATTTATCTCTAAAAATGATATTCATATATATCTGCTTCCACCAACCCCAAACATTCTGTCAATGTCTCACTAAAGCACATTTCTGCTACCTAAAAAGTACTTGCTAGCTTTGGTTTTTAATTCCAAAATCCATCATCTGTGCTGTCTGTCTTTGTCACCCATCATTTCTATGGTGACAAATCAAAGGAGGGGTCTGGGAAAGGAGCATGTCATTGTCTTTAGAGGGGAAAGCCAACGGTTGAAATCGGTGGCTCCGACACAAGGTACCATGTAGCCATGACAAGAGAAGGACATGGATAAGACACCGTAGAATGTGATTGTTTTCCTCCAGCGCTATAAAAAGAAAACTCTTGTAATAGTGCTCTTTCCCAAGGGCTTCTTAAAGCCACTCAGCTCACCTCTGAGCAGACTAGGCTTCAGGTGATTGCTACTCAAAGTGCTTTGGTATAAGCTTCATGGACCAAAGGGGAAAACATGCTGAGAAGAAACCCAAAGAGAGATGAGAGGCCTATTACAATAAATACCAATGCAAGCTTCCCAACCAATGGAAAACAGTTTGTAATATCAAGGATTGAACTTAAAAGCATCATAATTTTATCTGAGAGATAATCTCTATAATACGTGAGATAGATTCTTAAGATTAATTGCCAGAAAAAAATATTTTAAAGAAAGCAGTCCTCTAAGTAGCATCACGATTGCACCATTCAGCCATGTATCTTCAAATCGTTTTATGCAAAAACATCGACTAAAAGCCTGGCGTACTATCCTTCATTTGCATGCCTCACTTTTTTTCTAGCATACATTTACTCTAATACATCACTTACAGTAGTCCATCTACTAAAAGTGGATGAATCATTCGTTCTGGTTCCAGGACCAGGCTTAAAGCCAAAAATAAAATGACAAAGTTGAAAACCTGTTAAGTTTAATTTTTTTCCCTTAAATCCTCTCATCTTTTGGGTTCTAAGATATATGATCATTGACTAAAAATTAAGCCTCCAAATCCTGGCAAATGACTGAAGGACGACTTACATATTCAAAAAGTGAAAAGTAAAATTTACCATCTCTTGGCTAGAACTGTAAGATTAATATCCATGAAAAGAAAAGTAATAGAGAGATAAAAGGAATTGCCACCTCATTATCTGTTTCAATTGGTCATAAACAACTTTACAACCAAGAGAAAAATGTTGATGTAAAAGACAGAAATAAATTTTCCTACATTTGAAAAGAAGCATGGGTCAAAATAATGGGTTCACGGAACAACAGAGATGCATCTAAAAGCCTTTAGTTCTAAACCCTTTCTTTTTCTTAAGCAAAGAAATATTTGTGATTGGCCTTAGAAGGGAGCTTAACTGAGTTGCCATGAATTATTTAAAAACCCCAAAATATCTTTTGTTGCTTTTATAGAAGCTTGATTTACATGTTGAAAAATCAGACTGACAGTTTGGTCTCCTTGTACAAAATACCCAACCTTTAGAAATGCTCTAGGCATTATAAATACAACTTTCATGAATATAGCTTCAACAGTTCTAAAAATAGCAGCCTTTAAGAGGAGGAAAAAAAAAACACACAAAAAACAAAACCTTTTTCAAGCCATTGTTTTATACATAACAGCAGGAAACCAAACAGAATGTGTCTAAGCCAAAGTGATTAATGTATCCAGTTATAAAAATGAACATTAAGTATGAAATCTTACTCAAATATAATTTTGACATTAGCACAGGGTCTATGGATCACCCCCACATCTTTGGCCACAGATGTTTCCAGGGCACACATATTCAGAAAAGTAACTCCAGGACCACAGGGCTGAAATGTGCCTTTTAGATGAAGTGTAAATAGACCCATTTAGCTCTGGCCCTGGGACCACCAGACATTACTGTCCAGCACCCTAAGAGCTTACCTCGGGATCCACACCACCCCCCACCATGCCATTACACAGGGCTAGTTCCACACACTGCTCACAGGTATAACTGAGGTTGACCAAAAGGCAGAAAGTAAGGCTGACAATTCCAGGGACTTTGGATAAAGGGACCTAATGTGGAGTTGTGAAAGAGCTGACAATTTGGTCCACCTTCAGCAGTAACTGTGGAGGCCCAAGGTATTCTAATGGTATTTGATTGCTATTCTATTGGTTTCAATATGCATTTAGCACTCAATAAACCCTATCCCTTCCCTCCAAATATCAGATCATAGGGGACCAAATATTCTGTATTCTGTGGCCTCTTAGTTCAAGTGTGGAATTGTGGCAATGACTCGAGATAATAACCACTTTCTATGAATATTCTTGTCTAACTGCCTTTTAAACTCCTAATAAATCTTGTAACTTGCAGACATTCTACTTTTTAATAATTCAATACACAATCATCAATTGGTTTCGTAATAAATGAAATACTAAATTCATGGTATTGTGGGCAGAAAGCTAATTTGAAAGAAATTCCTGAAAACTGCAGAAATAAGCTAAAGGAAACTTATTCTTGATTTTCTATCATGAGCAAATTATCAAGGCCAAATTCTTGCTGATGCTGGGAGAATGCTAAATGAACTGCACAGGAGAGAAGAGAGAGAAAGGAAAAGCTAAGAGTATGGTCATTAGGGTCAAAAGTAATTTTCTCATCATTTTTCTTCATTATTTATGAATGGGTACATAAATCAGTAACACTGGCTAATCACGTTCTACACCAAACGTAATTCACATTGCCATGTTCTTGTCCTAACAATTAATATAAGGAGAACTGAATGTTCTAGGATTTAGTGAATCTAATCTTCCAAACTATTGTCCTTGAAAGTCCTAAGACTCTTGGCCTTAGATATCCTTTTAAAGTAGAATTTTTAAATAAATTTCAATGTGTCATCTGTGAAATGGATTTACTTACATAGGTAACATAAACAAATACTTTGCAAAGCATTAACCAACTGGAAAATGTAAGAAAGACATATCTTATTTCTTACCTTATTTTGATCTGTCCAGTAAAAGAAAAATCCCTGAGGGTCAGTCCTCAAAATAATTGGAGTAACAATAGTAGAGTCCTATAAATTAAGAAAAAAACATGTATATCAGCATATATCACTGTAGAAAGATCTACCAAGGAGTTACTTAAGAGATTCTCCAAGATCATCAATTACTAAGAAAAATTTCAAAAAAATTTAGACATGATATTTTTAACTTCATAGGAGTATTAATTATATAACTGAGGTACTTTAACAATAATTAAAATATTTTGCATAACTTGTAAAGGAAAATCCAGTGATGCATGTATTAAGACAAATTTTTAAAGGCATTGACGTGTTTTTTTTTAAAAGCTATATTTAGTTTTACAAATAATTTTAACATTAAACATCATTAAATATTTCATATGATTAAAATTAACCAAAATCCATGCTCAAGGGTAATATTTTAAATTGCATTTTCTCCATAAAAATGATTTTTTTTTTTTTTTTTTTTTTTTTTTTTCCGGG
>NW_007734497.1:91780-92314 GCF_000696425.1 Galeopterus variegatus
CATGAATCTCCAAAGGGTTTTTAGGACAAATAAAGGACAGCCAAGGAACAAAGTAAAGGACCTCCACAAAACCTCAACATCCAAAAGAATGAGAAACATTTCAGCAAGAAAAATAGTCATCAGGATTAACATTAACATCATAAACTCCTACAACTCTTTATTATAGTCATTTACTCATCAATGCACTCATATCAATCAATAATACATCCTAGAGAAACTGAGAGAAAATGACAAAGGCACTGATAGTCCAAACTCCCCTCTAATACCAGAGTAACTTTTTACAAAATTTGCTGACAGAATAACTGACACATCTTCTAATATGTGCTCTGAGCCAGTCACTGTGGTATGAACTTCACATGGATTTACTCCTTAAATACCTGTAATAACTTAAGAGGAATACACTATTATTATTCCTATTTTACAGATAAATATACAAAGGCTTGGGCTAAATAACTTGCCCAAGGAAACTTAGTTAGTTAGTAAAGAAAAGCATTGGAAATTCAAAATTAAGTACATACTCTGTACCAGAACTTC
>NW_007734498.1:0-22497 GCF_000696425.1 Galeopterus variegatus
TTGTATTCTGTTTGCTAATATTTTATTGAGGATTTTTGCATCTATATTCATCAAGGATATTGGCCTGTAGTTTTCTTTCTTCGTTATATCTTTACCTGGTTTTGGTATCAGGATGATGTTCAGAGCTGGTTGTTTAAAAGACCCTGTCACCATCTCTGTCTCTCTCTCTTGCTTCCTCTCACCATATGATCTGCTTGTACCTGCCACTTTCCACCATGAGTAGAAGCAGCCTGAGGCCCATACCAGATGCAGCTGTCCCAGAATCATAAGCCAAATAAACCTCTGTTCTTTATAAATTACCCAGTCTCAGGTAACTCTGTAACAGCAACACAAAACGGACTAATACAAGTGGTCAGTAGACACAAAATATCACAGAGACAGGAAGAATGGAACCTAGGGTTCTATTGCAACATAGGGAGACTACAGTTAACAACGAAGAATCATGTGTCTTTGAATAGCTAATCAAGATGATGTTGAATGTTCCTAACACAAAGTGACAAGTGTTTCAGGTGATGGATATACTAAGTACCTTGATATGGTCATTGCACGCAGTATGAATGTACCCAGTTATCATATTGTAGTCCATAAATATGTACAATTATCATGGGTCAATTAAGAAAAACAAATTAAAAAGAGAGAGAGAGACAAAGAGAGAGTACAATAATAGTTACCAGAGGTGGGGAAAGGAAGTGGGGAGAGGGGGCCAAGGAAAGGTAGGTAGTCTGGTACAAAGTTACAAAGTTACAATTAGACAGGAAGAATAAGTTCTGGTGCCCCAGGGTGACAATAGCTAATAATATTGTATTGTATATTTCAAGATAGCCAGGAAAGAGGATCTTGAAGGTTATAACCACAAAGAAATGATAAATGTTTAGGTGATAGATACGCTAACCATTCTGATTAGGTCATTATACAATATATGCATATACTGAAACAAGAAGTTGTACCCCATAAACATGTACAATGAAAAAAGTAAAATTAAAATTAAAAAAAAATAGAATACTTTAGTCAAAAGAAGCAAGTGGATAAGAGAGAGATGAATAGGATAGATTATATGTAGAAGAAATATAGATAAATACAGCAAATATGGCAAAAATGTAACATTTATTGAATCTATACGGTGTATGTAAGGGTGTCCATTATACTGTTCTTTGAGTGTTTAAACATGTGGGAAAATTTTTATGATAAAATAGTTTGGGGGAAAAAAGCCACATTCTCAATGAGTGAGGCCCCCGGTCTTTTTAAAGTTCTGATAAATTGGCTGTGAGGTGTAGGAGAAAGAAAGAAGTTGTGGATGAAACCATGGTTTTAGTCTGAGCAAATGGATAAAGGATGAGTTGCCGTTAACCGAAATGGGAACCCCCGAGAGAAGAGCAACTTTGAGAAAGAAGATCAGGCTTTCAGCTTCAGACATATTAAGTTTGAGATGACTTTTAAACATCCATGATCTGGAGTGGATGGTAGATGTTTGGGCTGGCTATTTGCATCTGAGAGTCATCCACACAGATATTTAAGGCCAGGATACTGGATGAGATCACAAAGGGAGTGAAATATAGATAACAAATAGAGAGGACTAAGGACCCTCAAGTCCTGGGACCCTCAAACACTCCAATATTTAGAGACCAGGGAACTGAGGAGGAACCAGAAAAGAAGACTGAGAAAGATCCACCAGAGAGGTAAAAAGAAAACCCAAAGGGTTCCTTTGAGTCCTGGAAGCCAAATGAAGAAAGTTTATCAAGGGAGGAAGAAGTGATCAATCCTATCGAATGCTGCCAATCAATCAAACAAAACGAAGAGTCACACTTACAAGTTGGATTTAGCCACGTGTTGATCACTGTTTACCTTGACAATGGCAATTTTATTGGAGGTGGACAGAGGGTGTGAAAATCAGGTTGGAAAATGTTTAGGGAGAAATTGTGGATCATAGCTATAGACCATATTTCCAGGGAATTCTGTTGTAAAGAGGTGTACGAAAAAGGGACAGGAGGTTGAGGGGGATGTAGATATAATTTATAGAGTCTCTTTTTTTAATGCAAAAAATTACAGAATGTTTTGATGTGAATGGAAATGTTCCATTAGTAGAGAGGAAACAAGGAACAAGGCGTGAGTGTGGAGAGAACTTCCACAGTAATATCCTTGACAGGGACAGGTGGTGAGAGCTGGTTTTGGGTAGTAACATGCCTTGTTCATTAGTGGTTAACATAAGAGAGGGCAGAATAAGAGCTCACATGTGAGCAGACACAGGTTTATGAAAGTTCTCTGACAGCTCTCAGAGAAATAGGAAGCATGGTCACCGGCTAAGAGTAAGGAAAAGGAAAGGGTGGTGGAGGCTTGAGAAGAGAAATGAAGCTATGAAGAATTAACTTATTCCTATTGATTTTTTCATGTTCTATATTTGACACTGTGTAATAGAAAAAAATGACAAATGGACTGTCTTTCTACACTCTCACCACAACACTCTCAAAACTTCACTTACAAACAGATGTGTGGGGGGTTCTCCCCACACACCAAGCAGTTCTCCAGCAGACACCACCAGGGCGTCCTACAATTTAATTAAATTCTGACACTGTCTGCTTGGAGTTAGAGTCAGATCCCATAGGTTAAGGGCTCAGTTACGCAGGACTACCTCCCACTTTAGATGCCGCTCTCAAGTTTATGCCTTCTGACGGACTTGGTATAAACTGGGGGTTCTCACAACCCCCTCCTCAGTTTAATCATTTTCGAAAGTGCCTCACAAAACTCAAAAAAGCACTCTACTTACATCTACTCATATATTATAAAGGATATTACAAAAGATACAGATGGACTGCCAGATGGAAAGATGCATAGGGCAAGGTATGAGGGAAGGTGTACAGAGGTTCCATGCCCTCTCCTGGACTGCCAGCTTCCCGGCACCTGGAAGCTCTCCAAACTCTGTCCTGTTGGGTTTTTATGGAGGCCAGATGACATAGGCATGACTGATTATATCACTGGCCATTGGTGATCAACTCAAACTTCAGTCTCTCTTCCCTCCAGGAGGTCGGGGGTGAGGCTAAAAATCCAACCCTCTTATCACTTGGCGGTTCCCCTGGCAACCAGCCCCCAAACTGAAGCTAACCAGGAGCCCCCAGCCACTAGTCATCTCATTAGCATAAAAAGAGACACTATCACTTCAGAGATTCTAAGGGTTTTAGGAGCTGTGTGCCAGGAAATGGGCTGAAGACCAAAATATGTGTTTCTTATTATAAAGCGTGATATCACAGACATTAATTATTTTATGGCATGAAACATACCATGGAAAATAAGCATGAAGACCCACTCTCATGAGTCAGATGCATCTGAATTTTCTTTCACAATGGTAAGCATATGTCGTGGGCATATTGTGTTGCCTTTCACTACATGCCACCGGCTTTGTGTAGGACCCATGTGTGAAGTCTGTGCGTTTGATTGCATCACAGGAGGGCCTCAGAAAGCTACTGCTGCAAAATGCTTTTAGGGAAAAGAGCCTTCAGGGTCCAGGTATGAAAATTGTATAGCATTCTCTTGGTCCTTGAGGGATGTTTTTTTGTTTGTTTATTCTGGATTGAATTGGGCATTTCATATCTGGGATTCCCGTGGATTTCACAACGGTGAGTTTGAAGCACAGCTTAAACAAAGATGTAGAAGGCTGTAGGGAAAGGGAAAACTGAGAACATAAATGTATTGCAAGGAGACGCTGTTGGGAGCAGCTGCGACTGCATTTTAAAGTGCCCCTTACTTTGATCGAGGGGCAATGGGATACTAATACTGTTCAATAACGGTGCATCTTTGTGTGGGACCCTTGGAGGCCTTCCCATGCATGATGTAATGTGGCCCCACATCACTAGGGGAAAGAGCCATTGTAGCTGTCTTATTTTTGCAAAACAAATGTAACTGGGTTATGGAACAAGCATGCCTCGCCCAGGAATATTCTGAGAGAACCATTCTTCCAGACTCCAGATGCAGCAGTTCAAATAAGAGTGACTGTGTAGAGACAACTGCTGTTGAGTGATTCTCCAGATGACAGAGAGCAGAAGCAGTCAGGAGAGCAGTCAGCTATGCTTGCAAATTTATCCCCAGAGAAATAGGTTAAAAGGTCAGGGAAGGGTCAGATGTCAGGGCAAGCAAAGCTTCTTTTGAAAGTGACATAGAACAAGGAACTCAAACCAAGAATGCAACATAGAAACATAGGACTGTGGGATTTTAGGTATGTATAGACCTTTAAGATGATGTAGATTAGGTCTAGTTCATTCCCCTTTTAGCTTTTTAAATCTGTTTCTGAAACAGTTTCCCCCAGCTCTATGTTTTGTCTGGGCAAGAAAGAGCCAGCTGGGATTGAAGTAGACAAAGTGATGGAGACAACTGGACTGATGTGTGCAGGGAAGGGGGGAATGGAGGCAATTAGGTAGGTAGATCCTAAAAGTCATCCTTGTCTTACAGTGTAAAGTAGGGCTCTTCCCTGACAAGGTGAGGACTATATCAATGGGAAAATAATTCCCTCCCTGAATTATTCTAGATCAGTGCTTCTCAAATATTAATCTGCATATGGATTACCTGGGCAGGTTGTTAAGATGCAGATTCTGATTCAGTGGGTCTAGAGTGGGCCCCAAGATTCTGCATTTTTATAAGCACACAGGTGACTACAGTGCTGCTGGTTTGAGGACCACACTCTGAGTGACAAGAGAGGTGATTGCCTAGCTCTCCATATTTGTGTTAACTGCATGTGCTCCCTCACTGGTTGTTTGGTTATATATCATCTTCCCTTGAGGAGAATTCATTTGCATGAGTTATTTTTAGCCATAAGGGTCTTCTTGATGAAACACAGGTAGGAAAGGCCATGGCTGGGGGGATGATCACAACCTCTGCTGCTGATATGGAGCCATTTGCTGGCTGCCACCTTCTGGTTGTATGACCTTGCATAACCTTGAGCAACTCACAATCTTTCTGGGCCTCAGGGGTTCCTCGTGTATGAGAATGAGATGAATAATCCTTGCTGCACTTACTTTACAGAGTGGTCATGTTAGATAATGGATGCAAAACTACTTCAGAAAGCAAATGTGTTCTACAAAGACAGTACACTTACTATCTTGTTACTTATGCCCAGTATTCAACATCTAATAGATCTGCAACACAACCAGCGCCACTTTAGACAAGCCCAAGTACAAAATGGCACCACCCACCTCCTCCTCTTCCCTCCCCTCTTCCCTTTACGAGAAGCCTCCTGACTTAAACGGAAGCCCCTTTTGCTTCCACAAGGATGCAGTTCTGCACCCTGATCCATATTAGCATAATGACCCTCCTTGGTGGTATCAGCCAGCCCTTGGTGCACTATATAAGCTCTACCACCCCCACACCTGGTGCTGTCCACCATTTCCAGTGCAGCCCCGGTCTGTCCTTCATTTTGAGTACAGCCGGGCAGTTTTCTTTCTTTAATAAAGCTTGAACGGTACCTGGCATCTCAGCTCACTTTCTTTCAACATCTAAGCCCTTTCTTGAGTAAATTTGTAATGTGTAATACAGAGGTTAGGCGTAATGGATATCACCGTGCTCTGGAATGCTGGCATATTTCCTTGATTAGACTCATTCCTGCTTTTGGAGATCAGGCACTTCTTGCCATCCTAATCTCTGTTGTTTCTGACCTTTTCTGTGGTGGAAGTTTCCAGTTCATTATAGACTACCAGGGAAAACTTTCCATTTACCCCCTGATGGTTCACTGAAAATCAACCCACAAAAAGGCAAATTAATAGAAGAAAAGGCATAACAAGTTTTATTTTAATGTGCTGGGGGGTGAGGGGAGCTATGCACAGGGGAATTGCAGGAGAGTAATTGTTCGGTAGCCCAAAGAGGTCCAGATTCTTCTGTAAATTTTTTTCATAGGGGATGGGGTAGAAGGGAATGTAGGTAATTATTTCCAGGGGCAACAAATGATTATTAAAGAGAATAAATGGACATGAAAACAGAAATCAATGAGCAAAGGGTTCTCTTTGGAATTTAAATGAGCCCCAGAGACAGACAGAAACTTGTGAAAAGGACCATCCAGGTTTGACTACATTCTTCAGTTGCCTTTTCTGTGATAGATAATGAGATTTCAGGGAGAGGATGGAAAGCAATTGCTCTTCTTGGTGCATTCAGACTTCATGGAGGTAAGGGAAAAGCCCCTTCCAGCATCTGCTGTTTTCTAAGGGCCTTTGATCGAAAACACTTATCATACCAGGGTGCCATATTTTGAGATGAATATCCCTGGGTCTCTTCACCATCGAGACCTACACCCCACATTTAGGAAAGAACTGTAATTGTGTTGAATAGTAATTATTGCACAAACTATCATTTTTGAGTCCTAAGGGCAATTAGATGTTTCACACATGCATGTTTCTAATTATCTCAGAATTTTAAGTGTTATTCCCATTTCAGAGATAAGGCATCAAGGGCCTCAGAAAGTTTACATAACCAGTTCAAGGTCACATAGTTGATCTGCACTTGTAGAGAATTTCAAGTCTTAGCATGTCTGACTTCAAAGTCTGCCTAGATTTTATTATGACAAGCGATTGTCCCTCCCTCTTGCCCAAGGATTGTCACTGTGGAGTTCTAGTGATGAGTCTTAATCCAAAGCCTTGATTCTGATGGGCAGTAAGAGAGTGCTTGGGGAAAGGTGGGTCAGTGCATGATGTCACATGCCACATTTGAAATCGTTCACCTCCACGTCCCAATGCCTGGATTTGGGAATAAGAGACCAGAGTTCTGGCTTTTTCCGAGGGAGAAGTTATCAGTGACAGGAGTGCTGTGTCTCCTATAGGGATTGTGCCCAGCTGTCACTTACAAAGTAAGGAGAGCCACTATCAGGTAAGGGAGAGGTGGCTTCCAATCACATACTCAGTAGAAAGAGACCAGAGAACAACCCAGGGAGAAGACTTTAAAGAAATACACGTAAATTGGACTCTCTATGGAAGGCCAGGGCGGTCAGAGCTACTCTGGGTATTTATCTTCCCAACAGTGGCTTCCATCCTTGTCATGATATCTGTGTTTGTTGGCCACGTTGCACTTGTCTTATCTTGGAGGCTGATTTTGTGCTGTGTGTTTTATTCACAATAATTCTCAGAAGTGGTATTTCTATGATTTATCACCCTTTCATGTTTATCTTATTCTCCCAGGTTTACCTTTTCTTCAACTATTGTCTACATTTTTGGGGTTGACTTTCCGTATTTCTATAGGAAGAAATGTGTCTTCTTTTCCTATTTATTTCAGCATTTGTCTTGTTCTCCCAATGTGTTTCATTCTCAGAATTTATCTCTCTTATTTTTAAAATATGCCTCAGAATATAATCTTCTTTTCCCTACTTGGTCTTTATTTGTTTAATATTTTACACCTTGCCTGTGTTTTGCTCCTGGCCTGAAGCTTGGGCATTCTGATGGGTTTTCTCTCGGGTAGAAAAGGCCTGGGTGTTTTCAGTACACACGGCTTTGGTGTAAGCTTTTTTATATTTTCATGAGCCTCAATTTTTCAATCCATACAAATGGGGGATATTAAAAGCCCAAGAGATAAACTGTGATCTCTGCTTTGTCTCAGAATAGCTTTGAGAGTTGGCAAGAATGAATATTTAGTTTGAAGACAGTAAAAGAGACGTTCCTACTAAGGATATAGTCTGGTTTTCACTTTTCTTATCAGTAGAGGTAGGGCAGGTATACTTGAGTCATGTTTCTGTAATTTTCTTTTTGACAGATCTAGACTGCTGTGGGTTCCTCAGCAGTGACTACAGTTATAACATCAGCATTTTCATAAGCTTTAATGAATATGCAAATATATGTTCCAAAATTACCTTTTCATCAAACATGATGATAATGCCAATTATGGACATTAACATTTGAATAGCTACATTTATAGCTTACTAGGCACAGTCAAAGCTTTTCTCTCGTTTGATGCTTACAATAAACATGTGACTTAGGATTATTTATCCCATTTACTAGGGAGAAACTGAGACTCAGGGAGATTAAGATTAAGCTTTTAAGTGGCAGAGCCAGAATTTGAACTGATTTCTTTTAATTCCCAGTTTTGTGTTTTTTTCCCAGCATCATGTTGTATTCACATTCATTTTGGTTTGTAGTATTGAATATACTTTTACAAATTACTTCTCATTCCTTGGGCTTTCTTATATAAAATTCCTTGTCTGGTTTCACTTAGCCTAATGTTTTTCTTCTGTCTGCTCCTAGTCAGACCCTCTCACTCTGGCCTAGCACCTTTCACTAATGCATTGACTGGCAGAGATGCTGGAATAGGTGGATGGGGGCTGTTACCATTACCGCCTTTTAACATCTTTTATTCCAATTTCTTTTCACAGTCCCCACTCTTAGAAAATGCTTCATCTTTCCCCGTCGTGTATGGTTCTCTCTGATGGCTGACTGTAGAAAAGTTTCCAAGAAGGAGACAGTTGATAAAACACCCCATTCTAAAAGCAGACTCCTTCTCTGCTACAGTGACCAGATCATAAAAGTTTAACCAGACTTTATGCGGATGGTGGCTGCCCAGACCTGGCACCTCCTTTTGCTCTGCACCTTTAAGATTTGTCAAGGCAGGGACCTGAGCTTTCGCAGGGGACGGTACTCTACTAGGGACCCTATGATGTTTAATAAATATCAAACTGCTGTCCTGGTGTCCCTGAGCAATTGAAAGAGCCTGCATGCTGTGATCAGATAGTTCCATCCTGGGTATGTTTTTAACACCTGACCTTACTCCAGGGACTGTTAGGGGAGTTCTGTCATCATGCCAACTGGGGCAATGATGTTCAAACTTGTCACACATCTGCCTAAATCTCCTGTCATATCAGAGGGAACCTTGGCGGTGAATATCTTGGGGCTGCTTTGGTTTTCCTAGTGGCATGCTACAGCCAGCTTAGGCTGCACTGGAGCTCTGACGCTGCAGCTCCCCAGCCTCGTGGCTCCCATCACGCCCCACCCACCCCACAGCCCAGCCTTCCTGACGTGCCTTATGGGGCAACTGCAGAGGAGCCCTTAGATGGCTTTCCCTTCTCCTGTCCTCTTTGGTATTCTTTCAATATACTTTTCATTCCCTATTGCTCCTTTTTTCTAAGAAAGGGGAGAAAGATAGGAAGAAAAGTATTCTAAACAAATAAAAACATGTCTACTTTTAATATACTTTTGCTTACACCTACAAAGACTTTCTTCCCTAAATTCATCTTCCAAAGATATTGTTTTGGTCTCTTGCTCCAGGAGTCAGTGCCATATATTCCTCCTTGTGTCACCTGTCATCTTCATCTATGCACTATCTACCTCCAAATCCAATTCAGAATTGTCCCCTAGGTTCAAAGAACTTTCCACAGAAATACTCCTCCTAATGAAATCTCTTTAGGATGAAATACTCCTAAGCCTCAACTCCCTTCTTCACTGCTTCTTCTCCCTTTTATTTACTTTTCCTTATTTCCATTTATACACTTAGCATTTCCCTGGTCTTATGTATCAAAGCTGATAATAAATGAAAAAATTCTTCATAAACTGCTGAGTGCAGTATCAACATACAGAGTTATAAAATCAATACATTATTATGTTTAGGATACTTTGATCTGACAGCACTTACTCCATTGTATAGCCCAGCTGCAGATATTACTCAAGAAAGACTCAGAGGACAGCCACATGCCCCTGGTCAACTAGTGGAGGTTAGTGTCATCAAAATAGGTTGTAGGTAATAACTGTATTTGTTATCAAGACTTTGATGGCCAGGACAAGTCTTAATAATAATGTAGTTATTACCAGCAACCTAATTTCATTAATTGCCCCAAATTAATGGCCTCTCTGGATCCACATCTTTCATAATCTAACTGTGCCATTCTCCCATCAAGGGGTAGACTCTATTTTCCCAACCCTCGAATCTGAACTGGCCTTGATGACTTGCTTTGGCCAATCGTATGTGGTGGAAGTGATGGTGTGCTAGTTCTGAGCCTAGGCTGTTGGAGGTCTTCCGTAACTCTCTTGCTTCTTTATCTTCACTGTGATAATATGCCTGGACCACCCTAAGAACAAGTCTGGGCTAGCTTGCTGGAGCATGGAGAGACTTGTCTGCAGGCATTGGATACTCACAAGTGTGAGGGTGCCCAGTGGAGATGAGCAGAACCACAGATAGAGGTACGTGAGTGAGCTTAGCTGAGAACCAAAAAATTGCCCATCTAACCAGGTACATTAGTCAGGTACTGTAGAGAAGCAGAATCAATGAGATATGCACATGTGTCTATATCACACACACACACACACACACACACACACACACACACAAACACACACACACAGAGCAAACACAGAAGTGGGGAGAGGAAAAGAGAAAGAAAGAGAGAATGATTCCAAGAAATTGGCTTACACGATTGTGGAGGCAGGCAGGCCTATATGCAGGGTGGGCTACCAGCTGGGAAACTCAATCAGGGTTTCTATGCTGCAGTCCTGAAGCAGAATTCCTTATTTGGAAAACCTCACTCTTTGCTCTTAAGGCATTCAACTGATTGGATGAAGCCTTCCCACATTATGGAGGGTCATCTGCTTTACTTAAAATCTATAGATTGTAAATGTAAATCACATCTAAAGAATATCTTCAAAGCAACATCTAGACTAGTGTTTATTAAACAAGTAGGCACTGTAGCCTAGCCAAGTGGATGAATAAAATTAACCATCACACCATGTATCTGTGAACAATGATAAAAGTTTATTTTTATGTCCCTAAATTTGCTATATAGCATTACCATGACAAAAGATATACTAAGCCAAAACACACTTCTTTTCTTCTAATGAGCTAGTTTTTTTTTTTTTAGCTTTAGCAGATCATGGGTTGGATTCCCCCTTCAGACTTCTCTTTTTTTTAACAAGCATATTCACATTTATTTGTTCAAATAGTAAATCATAAACTGAATAACAGGTGAATAACAAAATACTCTGTAGAAAGTAGGGCTTCAAATTTTCACAAAAATTGGAGATGTAAAACTTATTAAAATTTACATATTTCATTTTATAATCTCTACAGTTATTTGAAATACCTCTCTAAAGTCTTCCAAAAGCATGCAAATAATCAAATTAATTTCAACAGAGGAAAATGAATGAACTTTTCAAACGCAAATTAATTTCTAAGCAATTCGACAAGTCCACTTAATAAAAAGAAATCAAGAACAGAAATTAAATATCTAAGCTTAGCAACATAAATTGCATGAAAAATCAATAATAGAGAATATAAACACAAGGGGACTTTAAAAACTGTGAAAAAATAGAACTGAAAGATAATGGAAATCTTTCTATGAACTTTCTTTTCTTTGCTTAAATTTTTTCTTTCTCTTTTTAAAAAAAAGACTAAGATCAGAATAAACATGTTCTCTGACCACAATAACAGAAAGAAATTTAGAAAACTCACAAGTCTGAGGAAATTAAACAACACTCTCCTAAATAAAAGATGCATAAAAAGAAAAATCACAAGAAAATTAGTACTTTGAGATAAAGATCAAAACACAAATATAAAAATCTTTAAGATGCAGGGCTCATGCAGTGCTTTGGTGAAAATTTCTACTTGTAAACACCTATATTAAAAATAAGAAAAATCTCAAATCAGTAAGGTACTTACATTTCTACCTTAAGAAAATAGAAAAAGTAGAGCAAACTAAACCAAAAGCAAATGTAAGTAGGAAATAACAAAGATTACAAAAGAAATATAGGAAATATGGAATTAAAAATCAATGGAGAAAATCAACAAATCCAAAAGTTGATTCTTTAAAAAATCCACAAAATTTGCAAATCTGTATCTAGACTGACCAAGAAAAAAGAGAGAAGACTGAAATTACTGAAATCAGAAATAATAGGGGCATTATTACATTGTCACTATGGCTTTTTCTGGTGGTAAGATTTAGTTTTTTTCTCTTTCTCATTTGCATTTTTGTTCTACCAGCGGGTTTTGTTCTTTCTTGTGTATTCATGGTAGTGCTTATTGTTTTTCAGATTCTAGATGCAGGACTTCCTTGAAGATTTCTTGTAGGGCTGGTCATGTGGTGGTGAACTCCCACAGCTTTTGTTTGTCTGGAAAATACACTATTTCCCCCTCATTTCTGAAGGATAACCTTGCTGGGTATAGTATACTTGGCTGGAAGTATTTTTTTTTTTCTTGTAGTTTTTTGAGTATATCATCTCATTTTCTTCTGGCCTGTAGAGTTTCTGTTGAGAAGTCTTGTATTAGTCTGACAGGAGCTCCCTTATGGGTGACTTGACATTTTCTCTTGCTTCTTTTAAGATTCTCTCTTTGTCTTTGAGTTTTGCCAGTTTGACTATAACATGTCTTTGAGAGGATCTTTTTGGGTTGAATCTGTTTGGGGATCTTTGAGCCTCCTGGATCTGAAGGTCATGTCTCTCCCTATACCTGGCAAGTTTTCTGTTATTATTTAGTTGAATTGATTTCCCATAGCTTTTCCTTTCTCCTTCCATTCTGAAATACCCATGATTCAAATTTTTGTGTGCTTAAGGTTGTCTGCTAGCTCTCTTAATTTTCTTCATTTAATTTTTTTTTGTCTGCTTGGGTTATTTCAAAAAGACTATTGTCAAGTTCAGAATTTCTTTCTTCTGCTTGTTCTAGCCTGCTGCTTAAGCTCTCATTTGTGTTTTTTATTTTATTGAGTGAATCTTTCAGTTCTGTGAGTTCTACTGCATTCCCTATTAAGGTATTAATCTCTTTGTAAATTTCCTCTTTAATATCCTGGATTATTTTTCTCATTTCATTTTGTTGTTTTACAGAGTCTTCACATATCTCAGTGAGTTTCCTTAAGATTGTTGCTTGGAATTCCTTTTCAGTCATTCCAAAGATTTTGTGCTCTATAGGTTCTGGTATTTGAGAATTGCTGTATTCTTTTGGTGGTGTCATATAATCTTGGGTTTTCACATTTCTAGTATCTCTGTGTTGATGTCTGGTCATCTGGTAGAGCAGTTGCTTCTTCTATTACTCTGGAGTGGGTTTTGAGGAGAGAGATATCATCTTCTTTTTCCAATCTCTGCTGGTGACTCATCTTGTGTCAATGCAGTTGAGTGTCTGGTAGGCTGCCTGCATGGTGGCTGTGGCTGCTGCTATGGCATCAAGCCTCCTTTTTGGCAGCTGTGGCTGTGGTGATGGCTGTAATGGGGCACCCATGTGGAAGTGGTGTTTTCAGGATACTCTCTTGCTTGCTTTTGGGTTGGGGACACTGCTCTCAGCTCCTTGGTCAGTAGCCAGGGTCTGGTCTCTTGTCTGCTTCTGGGTGGAGGGGGCTGCAGCCCACATCTCCATGCCTAGGACTCCAGGCATGCTCTCTTGCATGCTTCCAGGCAGATGGGACTGTAGTACTCAGCTCCTTGCCTAGGACCCCAGCCAGGCATGCTCTCTTGCCTGCTCCTGGCTGGAGGGGGCTGTGGCCTTTGCCAGCTTAATGAGCTAGTTTGATTTCTCACTAAAATGTTGATCCCCACTGACATGGTTGAGCTCAGAGTCCAGTGTGAAGCTATGCTGCTACTAAAACTCAGACATGCTAAAGCTGAGTCAGGGTGAGAGTTAATATTCACTTACATTACTTTCCAGCAGAGGGGCCTGGCATACAGAGGAATGTCACTGTGAACTTCCAGCCCAGTAGACAAGGTAGGAGCTGTTGGCCGAGGATCTGATCTATCTCTTCTTTCATCACCTTTCTGAGCATGAGCTCATGAAAGCCTTCTTCAGCAGTGTGTTTTTGATCTGCAGCACCTAATGCCTCCATTCTATCCTTCATTAATCTTCTACCACAGTTACCTTCTAAGAAAGGCTGAGTTATCAGTCCTTTACTCCTTACTGTAAACTGCTGTGTTTCTATTCTAAGGAATATTTGCATTGTAAACCTTATCCCTAGTTATGGATTGAAAGACTTCTTATCTTACAAGGAAATCTCAGGCAATATGAGTAGGTGAAGGAGACCTTTTCATGAAGGTAAAGGGAAGGAAGGTTTACCTGGGACCCCTGAAATCACACTATTGTGTTTATAAGCCAGGAAATGCAATGGACCTTTAGCAATATAAGGCTATGGTGCAGGGCTCCCACCTATTTTTTATGGTGTGAACACCATCTCTTCTTTTTAGGCTACTAGAATGAATTTCTGTGGGAACGCTCAAAAGTCAACTTCCTTATGAAGCTTTATCTAACTTTTCCCAGCAGAATAAGTAGCTTTTCTCTGACCTACTGAGAAATGCTTTTATAATTCTATTTCACCCCGATTATTCTGTCTTGAGGTGTAGTTGCTTGCAACATTCCTGGTCTTCTGCTGGATGATGAGCGACTTGGGTGCAAAGAATCCTTCACTCCCACTCCTCCTTTTTCCTTCCCTATTCATATATTAGGAGAAAATAGTCTACTGTATGCTGGTGCTAGGTTCAGCCTCAGTACTGAGATCTAATAGCACCCTGAGTTTAAGGAGCTCAATGGTCATTGGGAAGAGGGTCTTGGACATAGAAAATTATAATACAATGTGATAGGGGCTGTGGTAGATGTTGATTTTTCATCCCCTGTTACAACAAAGTGCTTCATCTCTGTATTGGGGCTCACTGTAGGAAAGGAAAGAATTCACCGTTGTAAAGCTTCTTCATTTTTTCTTTTATCTTAACAAGAATTCTTGTGAATTAAAAAACACAACAAAATACTTCTCTCCGTCGGGTATGTGGTGGAGGTCAATTGTGTTTTCTTCACTGGGGGCCGGTCCTCTGAAACTCCATGCATGGTGACTATGCTATTGAATCCTACTGGTCACAGGGCTGGTCATGTGACCCAAGGTAGGCCAATCAAAATCTTTCTCTGAGACATTCTTTTGAAATGAATCCAAGGAAAGAAGCTATCTTTGGCTGTGTTAGTAGAAGATAAAAAGACATGAGTCTTGGAACTGCCAGTAGCCATGGGTCCAGCCTCATGGAGAAAACTAGCATGAAACATTGAAGGTGACATTGTTACTGGACTACAGGGGTCGGTCCATATCTCAGAGACTGCAAAACCACCAAGACCAGGGTAGGAAGAAAAGTTTTTATTACTTGCAAGTAAGGAGAGCACTGGGGATCTCTCCCTGAACAAAGTAAAAGGGTTGCTTTATACAGCCAAAGCTCCCACCTAACTTCCCACCCAGGTTCTCACTGAGGTCCTCTCACATAAATAAAGGATACAAGCTTGTTCAATTTGGATTGGTTGACTGTGGGACATAGTTTGCTGGTCAGTACTGAAGCCAAATTTGCATTTGAGCCTGGGAAGGAATGTGGCCTTTGGACAACAGCAGAACCTCAGAAAGTTGTCACACAGGCTAAACCTTGAGCCCTTGACTAGTACAGGTTATAGTTAATAGGTGGTGAGTAAGACTTCTTGTCATGGCTGACTCCTGACATAAAACAGGGACAAGTAGGTGTGGAAGTCCTGGCTCCTCCTTGGGTGGAGATTGTAGCATTAAAATGAAGCAAGTTCACCAATGTTCATCATCACTTTCAGCCAGTATGTTTTGAGGACAGTTTGGTATTTCATGGTTCATGACTTCCTTCCACCTCCTGCAACAACAGAAACTCAAAACAAATGGTTATGACTGGTTCACATCGTGTTTTGGACTCTCTAGTGGTGGTGAGTGCCTGGGCATTTAAGAGACCCTGCTTACAATATTCATAAAGAAACGTGATAAAAGCAAGAGCACGGCCAGCATTCAGTGTTCGGCAGGTTCTATCTGTGGTCTTATAATGGACCAGTAACTTCCCTGTGCTGCCTAAGCTCGCTTAAATTGAATTCCTTGGGAAACAAAAGAATTTGACTCACATAAGATCTGACTTAGTTTCACTCCCCCTCTGCCAATACCTCACTTTCCAAGAGCCACTTCGTATCTTGTCAGAGGACATGTACCCTATTGATAGGGACCTGAGCCAGAGAATGGCCATCTTTGGGGTAAATAGGACCACACAGAAAATTTCAGTGCCATTAACTTGGGAAATGATAATCATAAATTCTCGAGGTTAGCAAAGGAATTGAGAAACTGACCATATGGCTGAAACTGCCCAGAGATGAAATCATGCTCCAAAATATCATTATCAAAAGTTAATTTCTGTTTATCTCCCATTACACCCTCTTATGCTGATTTATTTTAGATGTTGCACACCTACAATTAAGGATTGAAACTAAGTTTTCTTGTTTATCTTACCTCCCTAATCAACTGCAAACAGGGGAATTCCAAGAGAAAGGCAAAACGCTCTAGCTGATTATTAACTCACCTTCTTGCTTACAGGAAAAATGCATCCACATTAGTGAGAGGTACATGTCCGGTATTTTTATGTTCCAGTGATGCTTGACTGAGGTTATTGTCTTTGGGTTCTCTCTAGGAGATAAGGACTCCAGCCCTGAAATAATATCAAGGGCCTGAAACTGACCAGTCCACCAACTGCAGACTCCACAATACCAAAGCACCCAGTCCATCATGGGACCCTGACATCTGACTCAGACCCTCTGCTGATCCCATGACCAGCTTCTTCCTTTTGCCTGCAGGACAAAACTCTTACCTCACTTTCCTACCTCTTTCCCTTTATAAACCCCAAAACAGGCATCAGAAGGTGGGATAATTTTAGCCTGGTCATCCCCCAGATGCCAGTTATCTAAATAAACCTTACAGTCCTTGCACTAACTATTGGACTTCCACGTCATTTGTTTAGTGTGAGAGGGCAAGTTGCGCCTGGCTGCTGGTAACACTGTTTTATTGAATATGTGATAAGGTTGAGTATTTTATACTTTCTTTTTTGCAAACTTTAATTGTATAAGAGTTTAGATTAAATGGTATTTTAAGGGGTCTATGATAGAGCATTGTTTGGCTCTTAAATAGTTTGTGGAACAATGGAATATGAGCAGGAGAATTCTTGGATTTGAGTTGTGGATCTCAGAAGAATTAGGCCTGTAGCTTTGAAGATAAGTTCCTGAGAGCAGAGAAGCAGACACAACAATATGTTGGATGCCCAGCCACAGAGAAGAGAGAGCACAGGACACCCTCAGTTGACATTGAGAAGAAGAGAAAGGGGAGTGTGGAAAAAAAAAACAACCAAAAATGTATATGTGTATTTAAACAATGCCATAACAGCATTATAAATCAATTTGTCTAGTTTAACAGCTATCCCTTCCTCAGAGCCATGGAGTAATTCACAGTAACTTAGGTGTCATAATTTAAACATTAGATGTGATACATTCTGAATTTATTATAGCATGAATGTAGTTTTCATATTACCATCTCCAACCATACAAAATTATTGAATCTTTACTGTTTGCTTGGTTCTATTTCAGGTATAGTCATGTATAAAAAAAAATTGAGGCATGATTTTTGCTGTAATATTTCTTCCAATAGCATTGAGAAGGACAAACATGCATTAAAAAAGGTAAAAGAATTTGCAGAACAGGTTAAACTAAATGGCAGAGATTTTTTTTTGCAAATGTGTTGAGAAAAGTGGTCCAGGGATGGTAGTGGAGGTGAAACTTAAAGAGTAGAGCTTTTCTAGTCATAATATAAGGGAAATGCTTGGTCAAAGGGGGAATTGGAAGGGAATTAAAAAGAATATCTTGAGAAGAACAAAAAGAAAAATATATCTAAAGGAGAAAATTTTTTTCCTAAATTCATAGGAGTTGGTAAGAATTAAAGATAATGAAGAAAAATCTTTACAATAGTGAATTCTTTCCTTTCTTATAGTGAGCCCCAATACAGAGATGAAACACTTTCTTGTAATAGGGGATGAAACTCAAATCAACATCTACTGTAGCCCCCTTCACATTGTATTATAATTTCCTATGTCCAAGACTGGCTTCCCAATGACCACTGAGTTCCTTAAACTCAGGATGCTATTATATCTTACTACTGAGGCCAAACCCAGCAGTAGCATACAGTAGAATATTTTCTCCTAATATATGAATATGGAAGGGAAAGGGAGGAGAGTGAGGGAAGGAATCTTTGCACCCAAGTTGCTCATCATCCAGTGGAAGACCAGACATGTTGCAAACAACTACACCTCAAGACAGAATAATTGGGGTAAAATAGAATTATAAAAGCATCTCTCAGTTGTTAGATTAAGTATCTGGAATGCCAGACTTAATCATTAGAGGTTTATCATATAAGACAAATAGCTTCTGTCTTATGTAGTAACTCTGGCTCTGAGGTGGTAAACACCAAAGGACATGCGCCCTCGCCTCATGAGGCTTACAGGCTAGCGGTATACATAGAGGAAGATAATTAAACACACAATGTAACTAACTTGTAAGTTATTAACTATGTAAATGTAATACATAATTTAAAATTATGGTATATTTGTGCATTTGCACATTCATTGGGTAATTAGTAAGTATAAAAATTATTTCCTCCTTTCTCATTTCCCCTTCTATGATATTATCAGACACCAACATGGGTCCTTTCATTCATCCAGTTCTACTCTGGCCACTCCAGATTGCCATCACCCAGTAAAACAGGCTGAGACCTTCCCAGACCTTCTTTTCTCTTCCTTTTTGATTTCGTAGATATCATTCATTTACTTAACAGATTTTTTTTTTCCCTAGATGAGGCCAAATAATTTTCAGGTCTGCCAATATCAGAATAATCACACATTCTTAATTAATTTTTTTTTTTGATGGGTGGCTGGTATGGAGATTCGAACCCTTGACCTTGGTGTTACAACCCCATGCTCTAACCTACTGAGCTAACCTGCCAGCCCATATATTCTTAATCAAATCAATGGTGTCCAAATGTAAGGTCTCAATATTCATTAGAATCTGCATCCTGTTTGGCTTACTCAGCATTATTGAATCTCTTCTTATTCTGTTTGGGAACAAAATCCTATGTCCAGAATCTTCATGGCATAGGAGAATGAACCTGGGCTTTACAGTTGGATGTCCAGATTTAAATTCTGGTTCACTGTTGGACCAGGAGTTAGATGGGGATTTAAATCCTGGTTCACTGTGGGTGCATGGGCTCCAAGTTGCTGCAGTGGGAGCCAAAGGGAATGGGAGGCACGTCATGAGTGAAAGTGAAATGATAAATCAGTAAGTGACCAGATGGAGGCAAACCAGTCCCAAAGGAAGATTCATGGCGAGTGTCTGCAAGCCAGACAAGACAAGGCAGTTCAGAGGGCCAGCAGGAAGAGGGATCAGGAGATGTGACTTGATTGCTCTACAAACAAGACAGCTTTTTCAAGGTCCATGGTGAGGACCTCTCTGCAGATTCTGTATTCTTGGACAGGTCACTCAAGCCTTTTTCTGCCCTTGCATCTGAAAAATGAAGGTTATGCTGCCTACCTCACAGACTCAATTGAAGTTAGCTGCACATAGTAGGTGTTAAAATAAGTGCCCTCAAGCAATTCTGCGGGGCTCTCCTGTGCTCATTTGAGAAGCCTCTTGTACGTGCAGCAGGCTGATGACAACCTTACTGAAAATCCCCTGGAGGCTCAGAACCTCATAATGGCCTGAATCAGCTCACTGCCATGGCCGATATTTTTCATTTACTTTGGGCACAGGTTCCTGCTCTGACTCTTCTGTTTTTATAGGACTTTCCTTTTATATTTTTTTCTTAAGCTTTTCACCCTCATTAAATTAAGGTCTGATTTTTGGCAGAACCCTGTTCCTGGAGGAATTCTTAAAAAGTCCCACATTGAGTTAAAATAAAACATTTCTTCCACAAGTACTAGGGTAGCAGACCTTGTCTGTATTGAAAGACCTGGAGTCTGCACAGCCTTACGTAGCCCATCGACACTTCAGTTTGATATCCAAAATTATCCTTTTACTGAAAACACCGGGGAGGCTGGATTGTAACAGTAGAATCTTTTAAATTTGCTTTACTTCGTGGATAGAAGCAGCTCATTATAAATCCATTCCTTATCGTGCATTGAAGGCGAGAAGGGGAGATCATTCTTCCCAAACCAAAGCCTCTCCTTTTCTGTCGGTCATTTGAGCTTTCTGATGTTCAGTCCTGTATCTTCACCCACACCTGCCAGAGCTGAGAGAAAGGGCTGTTTCTAGGATGACAATGTCACATGCCTTCAAACAAGCCTGTCCTCATGTCTCCCGCTTTGGCCTTTCTTCTTTTTTCCCTAGTCAAACCTTGATTTGACCATTGTATTGGCCAAGCTTATCTTTTGTTATTTATTGTACTTTCGTAACACCCACACATCTTGTGGCAAGTGGACATTACCAATGAATTGTTACCATAACAATCTATAACAATGCTTTACTGGGTCGTAAAGCCAGTGGAAATTTATACAACTCCTAAGAATTGTGAGGAAATTTGAAACTAGCTATTTCTGTAGTGCATTGTAGCAATGTAGGATTAGAAGCTAGAAATCTGTGTGCTGTGATTCCTCTTCCTACCAACTCCTTTCTTCCCTGCGGGTGTCAGCTCAAACCTAAATCTCCACTTGTCCTTTCTGAGACTCCAGCAGTATCTTCCTGGAGCCATGAATATAATGTGAGGTTGAAAACACTGAGTTGAATTAGTTCATACAACATTTATTCATTCATTTACTCAGAAGTTTCTTGAGCACCAGCAATAAGCAGACCAGGTGCTGAGGATACAACAAAGAATATCTCCATCTGATAAGAAAATGAAACTGAATTTGAACATAACATGAAAATGGGAAGATGATAAAAATTTCCATGGAAAGCACTGAATACAGCACAACAGTCTGGAACAGAGCTATGGGCAGGGCTAAGAAACATTTTCCTAGAGATGATTTGTGAGTTGTGTTTTGGGGGCTGAATACGAGTCGGGAGAGGGCATGCAGGTGATCTGTGACTGAGATGCCTGACAGCTAGGGCCCAGTGCCCAGCCCTGGATGTAACAGAGCAGAGAGTCTCAAACTCATAAATAAATCACTTGGGGATCTGGTAAAAATACAGAGGCTGATTCTGTGGGACTGAGATGGGGCTTGAGAGTCTGTCTTTCTAGCAAGTTGCTGATTAAAGAACCACTCTTTTTTTTCTTGTATGTTTCTTAAGTCTTTTTTTCTTTAATAACTAAAAAAAGAATTGATAGTAATTTTACTTACAGAAAAGTTGCAAGAATAGTACAATAAACTATTGTATACTTTTACCCAAATTCAGATTCACCAGTTATTTACATTTTGCCCAATTTGGTTTATCATTCTTTTTCTACATATTTATACATAATATTTATTACTTTTCTGAACTATTTGGAAGTCAGTTGGTGACTATGCGCCCCTCTATCCCTAAGTTCTTCAATGTATATTTCCAAAGAACAAAAATAGTCTTTTACATTTATCACAATCAGGAAATTTAACACTGATACAATAATATTATCTAATCTACAGGCCATATTCAAATCTTCTTAATTGCTCCAATAATGTCCTTTATTTGTGATTCCCCCCTCTTGATTCTAGGCTAGGAACCAAGACCATGCATTGCATTTGTGTATTGTGTGTCTCTTGGGTCTCCCATGAGCTGGACCATTTGTTCAGCTCTTTTTGTCTTTCTTGACCTTGACAATTTTGAATAAATAGTACAAGCAAGTTATTTTATAGAATGTCTCTCAGTTTGAGCTTATCTAATGTTTCCTCTTAATAAGATTCAGGTGTGTATTACTGGCAGGAATGTCACTGATGTGCTATTGTGTCCCAGACAATGCTTTGAGTAGCAAGACTCCAGTGAACACCAGGCTGGGCACAGAGCCCGCCACCAGTGTCTCACCGAGGATTGCCAACTTGCCAAGAACTTTGCACTACCAAGCACTTTGCTGGGAAAGACATGCTGGATGTTGAATTGACTCTGAAACCTTGAACAATAGATTTTATGTTTAATCAGATCTTTCCACTTCCAGATAGGCCTTTGTGTCTTGCCCTTATGCTATGGCTCTGTTTTCTCTTTCTCAGTTAACCTACCTCTGGCTTCTTTTTATGTGTCTTGCCGTCCTGGTGGTCAGGCACTGTCTCCATCTCTCCTTTCATCTCTTAACAGTCTGGTCCTGGAGGTGTTGTTAGGATGGGAACTTTGGAAGACTGACTTGACATTAGACATGCCTGGCTACTTGAAGTTCCCACAAGGTTGTGCTTCTCTTGTCTATAATTCTTCACTCCTGCCATTCTATCTGCCTAGAATGTCCTTTTTATGCTCCCCTAAATTCTTTATGAAACCCTCCACTTTCCCAAATTGCTCACAAGTAATTCATATGCATATTAAAGTTTGAGAAGCACTGCATGGATTTCAAGCTCAAACAGTGCAGTCCCAAGGAAGACCACAGCATCCTCCGGAACTGCTGCAGGACAGCCAGAGGTGGAGCTGGATTGGTGGCAGGGATTGGAAGGAAGGCCTCCCCTGTCTGACTCATTGGTTCCAATATTTCCTAGCTATGGAAGCTTGACAAGATATTTTACCTCTCTGAGCTTCAGTTTCTTTCTCTTCCTTCCTTCCTTCCTTCCTTCCTTCCTTCCTTCCTTCCTTCCTTCCTTCCTTCCTTCCTTCCTTCCTTCCTTCCTTCCTTCCTTCCTTCCT
>NW_007734498.1:23406-28581 GCF_000696425.1 Galeopterus variegatus
TATTTTTAGCTCCCACCAATAAGTGAGAACATGTGGTATTTCTTTTTCTCTGCCTGACTCGTTTCACTTAATATTATTCTCTCAAGGTCCATCCATGTTGTTGCAAATGGCAGTATTTCATTCGTTTTTATAGCTGAGTAGTATTCCATTGTGTAGATAAACCTCAGATGAGTGGATACAGTTTCTTCATAAGTAAAGTGGGAATCATACCCATTACCTATCTTATTGGGTTTTTGAGAAGAATAACTGATAATGCAGGCTGTTTATTTACAGACTGCCTGATTCAATAAATGATATTAGGATGGAATTGCAGACACTCTGACTTGATGCCCAATGAAGAGACTTGTGTTCCTGCTGCCTAGGCAGGATGGAAAAGGGACACACCCCAGGGAGGCTGCTCATAAATATTCAGACTGGAAAGGCACTAGCAGTTAATGAATCCGTAATGAGCTGATGACAACTTAACCACCCTACCAGTCAGCATGCTACACCTGGGACTTTGCAGATTACAAAAACCTCCGCACCCACATACTACAAAGAACAAAAGTGCAGATGACCGCTACATGATGCTACATGACCTTCCACCCCTGAGGCTAAACTGTAAAGGAGAAAGTTAAGGGAAAAGTGACCCCACTGCACATGACCAGAAACTTCAGAAACTCAGGGATGCATGACAGGAAGCTGATGCAACCTTGCATTGGCCTATTAGGCCTTGATTACCCTAAATCCTCCCCCACAGCCAAATATTCCTTCCCTTCGTTAGGATAGAGAAACACCCCAGTCCCAGAACAACATATAAACCCTCCCCTTAAGAACCTGTGGCACTCTTCACTTGTGGGAGATGCCTGCACATGCTTTTGTGTGTACTTGTATTTCACAATAAAGTCCTATTGTTTGAATGCTCCACAGGTCGGTCCCACTCCCTTTGTCTTTTGCTCAGTCCCATGAAAAGTTCTCCTCCACTGCTTTACCAAGAACCTGGAACTGCCATCTGGTCATGTAGAGACACAAGCAGTCTCAGAGGCTGGGCCAGGGCTAAACCTGCAGATGGAGGCAAAGTGGCCCGGCTTCACAGATCAGGGCCAATCAGGGCCCAGGAAATAAATCAACCCTTATGAAACTGTCAAAGCTTCAGTGGCAGGGGGATCAGAGCTGGACAGCGCACATTCCAGGACAAGCGTGCTTGTGTGGCTTGCCATTCTCAGGCACAATATTTTGTACCAGACATTAAGGAATAACAGAAGCAGTACTTCAACATGATTTTTATGAGAATCACTCATAACTGTGTCAATCTGTTGTGAAAGTAAACTTCCTGCAGTGCCTAAAGAGAAGTGCAAAGGAAAACAATCCTGATCAAAGCCTGGATTCCTTTGTAACAGGCATTTTCTTTGCAACACACCCAAAGGCATTTTGCAAAATAGCAGCAGCTTTGGAAAGGAAGATGTGTTAATGGGATATGGTTTGTGTGTCATCAACTCATTCCCAGAATGGGTGTCACATCAAGACAGACATCAAAATGGAGAATAGGTATGAATTCACCCACGTGTTGGCACTTGATGCAGAAAAGGAGAATATCAAATGTTTTAGTGGCCTGAATACTACAGCTCTTGACGTGAACATTTTTTAGCTCCATTTAGCTCTCTCAAACTAATGGGGTTATAAAATCATTCTGCAAGAATAACACCATTAGTGGATACAGTTCTGTTCTGCCTTGAAGCTTGAAAGTATATCAATTAGCAAATATTTACTAAGTGTCTATTATATGCCAACACTATGCTAGGCATGAAAGGGGATTCAGATTTGATGTAAAACGAGTTCCTCAGTGGAAGTTAGTAACAACAGTTGCAGCTACTACTTATGGAATACCTGTGTTGGGCTACTTCAAACCATCAGCTCATTTAACCCAAAGACTGCTAACTCTAATTCCCATTTTATAAATGAGAAAACTGAGGCACAAAGAAGTAAAATAATTTGTCCAAGGTCATTTGACAAATAACCGAGCCTGGTATTCTCTTGACCTGTGGTTTCACTCCCTCATGCTGTCTTGAAGAGAAGACATTGCACTTATTAAAAGAAGCCAAAGGATTCAAAATGGTGCATAATAAATGTGTGTGTGGGGGGGAAAGAGTGTTATTTTTTCAGTTTGGAGTCAGTCCATTTAAAAGATGGAGAAACCGTGACTGGTAAATATCTTCAATAACTTGAGAGAGTTTGTTACTGAAAGAGAACTCAGGTGCTTTAATACCGGGCACTGCCTCCTTCTCGTTAGCCACCGGCTCTGCTGTGGTTGTTTGGCAGGATGAGCTGTCCACTTTCTGCACACCTGTGTCCTGCATGGGTGGTGTCTGGAGTAGTCAGTGTGACTCCCCTCAGCTACAGCGTGAAGGAGGCCAACATCGTCACTCATTCTAGGCGGCCCACCTCCTTCCAGGGTGCCTCAAGGTGCTGGATGCAAAGCAGTCTGACATTGCCAGACAAAGACTGCCTGCATCACTGCAAAGCGGATGGAAATCCTGCTGGGATGGGAAACACACTGCCTGGAGATTGACGTGTGCCTTCTGTCCTGCACGGAGGGGAATGACCACCCTGCTGTGGCTCCCTCCTCCCTGTGCCCTGACCAGTGGAGCTGGCTGTTTGGGGGGATGTTTGGGTAGCGTGTCTGGGTTGATTCAATGAGGGGCATGGCTCTGAGATGGAATGTTTCTGTCTGGAAGAGACAAGAGAAGCATGTCCAGGAGCTGTGGCAGAGACACACTGCTGTCCAATGACTTTATCACTGAGATTCTTGTTCCCATTCCCTAGAAGAAGAAAGGGGGTGGGGTGGGGTGGTAAACACCAGGCAAATAGAGTTAATCCGTCCAGAGCATTTGGAAATAGTAAAATCAGAGCAGGCTCACTGGATACTGTCCATTTCCATTGCACGCTCTCAGAGCCTGGAGTCAGACCCGTGAGTGTGGCTGGCAGAGTTCTTTCTTTCTGTTTTTGGCTAGTTGTCTGACTCAGTTCTTCCCCCCGGAATGGTGGGAAGAAGTCTGAAGGGCCTGGAAGTTTGACTTAGGACAATAGCGCACCAGGAATTGATATCCTCCCTCTGGCATTGAGTGAATTTATTTGGGCAATTTCTGCTTCCTTCTCTCTCAGTCTTCATTATATCCTTCCAGATGGGCTGGAAGGACACCACCTCCAAGGGCACTGCCACAGAGAGCTCCTTGTTCTGAGTCACAATGGACAGACATCAGGGGGCACAAGATTTGTGTGGGAGTAGCTTGAGCCTGTCTCAGCATGGCCTGCCCTGTGCCCAGCCCTCCTGGGATTCCAGCGTCTGTGGCTCTGTGATGCACCCGAGTCCCCAATCTTCTGGGATGGAAGAAAAAGGCAGGTCCATGATAACCTGGTTGCCTTGTAGATTCCAGCCAGCTTTGGTTCCACATCCCAAGGAGAAATGGGATAATAATAATATTTTAAAAAGACATCCAAGTCCTCCTTCATCAAAGCATTTGAAAGGACCTGACATGCAGTCATTGTGCTCCAAATTTATTGCTACAACAGAACCTGGGTAATACTAATGAAAGAGTGTCTGCTGGAACATGATGCACAATTATGGAAATGCAGCTCTGCAGGGCAAGGACAATACAATGGGGCCTGGGTAGGGGGGAAGGACTGTTATGTTTTAGGGTTTGTCACGGCCCCATCATCATCATCAGGCCCAGAACAACAATGGCAACAATGGTCTGGGGGGAAGGACCCTCTTTCTGGAAGGACCCTCTTTCTAAGCTCTGAGGGATGCCAAGGCTTGGAGAAGGCTTTGGAGTCAGTAGTTGCTGTCTCTGACCTCAGAAGGCAACTGCACACTTAGGAAAGGGATGGAGAAGGAAACATTGATAATTGTTATCAATTGAAGTAGAATTTACAAATTTTATTTTCTTCATTCCTCACAATATTTCTATTATCTTAGTTTTGCAGATGACGCAATTCAAGCTCATAGGTATTAAGTAATGTTTACCCAAAGCCCCACAACTTGTAGCAGCATAGGAATTTGATTCTGACCTGTCTGACTTCAAAGCTTATGCATTTATCTTTCCCCCCAGATCGTGCGTCGACTTCAGTTCTAGATTTTTGGATCCCCCAGACCACCATCCTGTCTCCTACCTCTTAAGCAGTAGGCCGAGAAAGGAAATCCTCCCGTTCAAATCCCCTTACATGCTGGGTTTCTTTCTGCATGAGTGATAGGTTAATTAATTAATAAAACAATTAGGCAAATATTGTTGAGTACCTACTATTTTCCGTGCACTGTCCTAGATGTTGGCACCATCATGTAAAAGAAAACAAAGTCCTATTCTGGGAAAAAAAAGAAATAACAAATTTAAAAAGGCATTCATAAAGCAGTATCAAAATAAATAATTACTGCTTGAGTAGTGCTACTTAAAAACAATGAGACAAAACACGGTACTGTGACAGATAATAATGGGAGTGTGGAATACATCTTTATACTGAATTNCCTACCTCTTAAGCAGTAGGCCGAGAAAGGAAATCCTCCCGTTCAAATCCCCTTACATGCTGGGTTTCTTTCTGCATGAGTGATAGGTTAATTAATTAATAAAACAATTAGGCAAATATTGTTGAGTACCTACTATTTTCCGTGCACTGTCCTAGATGTTGGCACCATCATGTAAAAGAAAACAAAGTCCTATTCTGGGAAAAAAAAGAAATAACAAATTTAAAAAGGCATTCATAAAGCAGTATCAAAATAAATAATTACTGCTTGAGTAGTGCTACTTAAAAACAATGAGACAAAACACGGTACTGTGACAGATAATAATGGGAGTGTGGAATACATCTTTATACTGAATTCTTAGGAAGCTAAATCAAGGTCTGAAGGATGAGAGGCAGCTAAGCAGTTGCAAAACATGGGAAAGGAAATACGAGGCAGAAGGAACACTGAGTGCAAAGGCCCTGAAGTAGGAAAGAGCCTGTCATGTTTGAGCTGTGAAAGAAGGCCCAAGAAGCTGGGGCCGAGGGAGCCGGAGGGAGAGCTGCACAGTCCAGAGAGAGAACAGGTAGGACAGGCGGGGTCTTGTTGACCCTGCTGTGGACTTTGGACTTGGTTGTTCTAAGTGCTATAGGAAGAAATTAAAGGATTTACAGCAGGAAGGTGATATGTGCTGATTTAATTTT
>NW_007734498.1:29484-40586 GCF_000696425.1 Galeopterus variegatus
TGTGCTGATTTAATTTTGATAACGATGCCTTTAACAGAAAAACATGTCTATGGCCCAAAACTCAAAACACAGAAGTTTTTATGGTCAAAGTGTCTCCTTATTCCTGCCCTTCAGCCACAAGGTTTCCCTACCGGGTTGGGTATATCCTTCTAAATATATTCTATACATAGCCAAGATATATGTGAATATATATGTATCTTAGATATGTGTGTATATATATGTGTATATATATACACAAACATGAATATATGTAATTAACACACATACATACCATTCTGTAGCTTGCACCCTCCCCTTTTCCTTCTCCCTTTATAATATATCTTGGAGATCATTACATATTGGTGCATATAGAACCATGTCATTTTTTAAACAGCTGCTGAGTAGTCAGCATAGCATAATGATTAGGACTCTGGAGGCAGCTGCCTGAGTTTAAATCTTGTCTTTTATGACCCTAGGCAATGTAACCTCTCTGTATCTTGATTGATTCATCTAGTAAATTGGTATAGAGAGACCACCACCTTGCAGGATTGTTGTGAGGCTTAAATGAGTCAGTATATCTAAAACACCTAGAATAACACGTGACACATGTGGTATAAATATACTCCTGTTGTTCTGCATGTACCATGAATTAACGAGTCCACTGCTGGGCCGGCCCGGTGGCGCACTGCTCCCGCCGAGGTTTTGGATCCCACATACAGACCGGCCGCTCACTGGCTGAGCAAGGTGTGGGCGCAACACCGAGGGTTGTGATCCCGTTGCCGGTCCCGGTCCGGTACGGGCGCGACACTGAGGGTTGTGATCCATTGCCGGTCATGAAAAAAGACAAAAAACAAACAAACAAACAAACAAAAAAAACCGAGTCCACTGCTGATGGTCATTTAGGTCATTCCCTGTGTTTCCTCTTAGAAATGTGACAATGAATATTCCTGTATGTATGTCATTTCACTCATGTGTGAGTATGTCTATATAATAAATATCTAGGAATGAAACTGTTGGGTCAAGGAGGGATATTTGTAATTTAAATAGATGTCATCAAATTTCTTTTCACAAAACTTTTTCAATTTACAAGTTCATCCACAATATCAGACTTTTTGATATTTGCCAACCAGATAGGTAAATAATAATATGTGGTTGTAGATTTATTTTCTATTTCCCTTAATTTTATTGAGTGTGAGCTTTCTTTTTTATATTAAAAGTTATTGCATTTTTTTCTTGTAAACTCTCTGTTTAGGTCCTTTGCCCATTTCTTTTCATGTTGTTGATCTTTTTTTACCTGGCTGTATTAGTGTAGTGGGTGAGGGTCTGGGTTCTGGAGGAGACTCTGGTTAGAATCCCACTTCTGCCTCTTACTAGCTGTGTGATCCTAGACAGGTTAGTTAACTCTTCTGTGCCTCAGTTTCCTCTGGATAACATAGTATTAATATCCTATGATTGTTGTAAGGCTTAAATGAATTAGAAGAGACAGAATATGTAAAATAAACAATGGCCAGACCATATATAAAAATAGAACTCTGTGGTTTTCTGCCTCCTTGGGGTCTCTACAATGAGAACTACAAATCACTACTGAAAGTAATTAAAGGTGGCACAAGAAGATGAAAAGACATTCCATGCTCTTGGATTAGATGAATCAACATTGTGAAAATGTCCATACCACATAAAGTAATCTACAGATTCAATACAATCCCCATCAAAATACCAATGACATTCTTCACAGAAGTAGAAAAAACAATCCTAACATTCATATGAAACAAAAAAAGACCCTGAATAGCCAAAGCAATCCTGAGCAAAAAAGAAATAAAGCCAGAAGCATAACACTACCTGACTTCAAATTATACTACAAAGCTGTAGTAACCCAAACAGCATGTACTGGCATAAAAATAGACACTCAGACAAATGGAACACACTAGAGACCCCAGAAATCAACCCACAGACTTACAACCAACTGATCCTTGCCAAAAGCAATAAAAATATACAATGGGGAAAAGACCGCCTCTTAAATAAATGGTGCTGAGAAAATTGGACACCCATATGCAGAAGAATGAAACTAGACCTGGACTCTTGCCATATACCAAAATCAACACAAAGTGGATTAAAGACTTAAGTATAAGACCTGAAACTATAAAACTACTAATGGAAAACATAGAGGAAGCACCTCAGGAAGTAGGACTGGACAAAGACCTTATGAATAAGAGCCCCAAAGAACAAGCAATAAAAGAAAAGATAAATAAATAGGATTATATCCAATTAAGAAGCTTCTGCACAGCAAAGGAAACGATCAACAGAGTGAAAAGACAACCTACAGAATGGAAGAAAATATTTGCAAACCGTGCATTCAACAAGGGATTAATATCCAGGATATACAAAGAACTCAAACAAATTAACAGTAAAAAAACCAAATAACCCAATTAAAAAATGAACAAAGGAGCTGAATAGACATTTTTCGAAGGAAGACATTCAAATGGCCAACAGGTACTTTAATAAAATGCTCAATATCACTTATCATCAGGGAAATGCAAATTAAAACCATACTGAGATATCATCTCACCCCAGTTAGACTGGCTATTATCAAAAAAGATGGAGTTGTAGAGAGAATGCTGGCAAGGATGTAGAGAGAAGGGAACACTCCTACACTGTTAATGGGACTGTAAATTAGTGCAACCACTATGGAAAACAGTATGGAGGTTCCTCAAACACCTACAGATCAATCTTCCATACAATCCAGCAATCCTACTTCTAGGTATATACCCAAAGGAATGGAAGTCATCAGTCAAAGAGATACCTGCATTCCTATGTTCATCTCAGCTCTATTTACAATGGATACAGAAAATTTGGAACCAGTCTAGATGTCCATTGATGGACAACTGGATAAGGAAAATGTGGTATATATACACTATGGAATACTATTCAGCCATAAAAAATGATGAAATTCTTCCATTTGCAGCAACATGGATGAACTTGGAGAAAATTGCGTTGAGTGAAATAAGCCAGAGGGAAAAATACCACATGTCCTCACTCATAAGTGGGAGCTAAGAGAGAAAGAAGGAAGGAAAGAAAGACCACAGTGGTGCATTGGACTTGCAGAGGGAGAGAACATACCTAGGGATGCAGAGGATGGGGGCTGGAGGGATGGAGGGGGAAGGAGGTCAGGAAGAGGTTGGGTTGGGGCAATTTGTGGTAATGGGCATACAGACAGTATTGATCTGATCATCATATCTTGGGCATAGGTGATGATGGTCTGCTTTTTACCCCATGAATATGCATAGTCAATTAAAAAAAATGGAATTCTGACCCACAACCTGCAATGATAAGGACAGGAAGCCAAACTGTGACCTCTGTAGCAATCGGCCCCAAATGGCCAAGATTTAATCAATAGCTGCCCGTTTCCCTAATTTTTACTCCCACTTTCAATTTAGGCCCAACCAGAAAAAGACGAATATGGTCCCCTAACTACTCATGTGGGTGTCCCACTTCTCGCGAGCCCACTTCCAGCGTGCCCACACCAGCAGCCTCCAGTAAGGGAGCACCTGTGACTCCCTCTTCTCTGCAAAGCTTTCTCCTCCTCTACTTGCACCGAGTCTCTGCCAAGCACAAGTGCTGGTGACTGACTCCCTTGCTATAACAAGCTCTGAAGAAATTGCTTGTTCTCATTTGGGTGGTCTTCATTCATGTTTGCAATTAGTATATGTGAAGTGCTTAGAAGAGAGTTTGGTGTATAGTGAACCTAGTAAACACCCAATAGGACAGGTGGTGGCTGTTGTTACCTGTGGGATGCAGTGTTATGAATAAGTTTTTTTCAGTTTATGTCCCTTCCTAGAATGCAGGCTCCTTGAAGGAAGACTATTACTAGTACATTCTGAAATCTTCCAGAGAGCCTAAAGGAATGCCTTACACAGAGGGTGAGAGTGTTGGTCGAAGGGCTGAATAAATCATGCCTGAATTTCAGGCTAGCCTAGTAATTCAGAGGGCAGTGGTCCTACTGCTTATAAAAGCCATAAAACCATAAATGAGCCACAGGGAGAATTAGGTAGGAGTCGGGCCAGTGGCTCTGTTGATGCTGGAGTAGGGGCAAAGAAGTAGATGAAAAGGGTTGAAAGGTAGTGAGGCACCATCATTCCAGACGTGTGGGCTCTGTGACTACCAGCAAGTAACTATCTTCAGTTTCCTCCTGTGTGAATGGGGGTGATACTAACTGCTCAGAGGTATTGTGAAAAGTGAATAAGATTACTTTGGAAGAAAGTCCCTAATAAGGTTCTTTTTTGGTAGTTATTTGTTAATTCATCTGCATTTATGCAATACGTGACTCTACCAAACACTTGCCTATGTGTCAGCTCATTAGATAATCACAATACACCGTGAAGGTAGGAATGACCGGAACTGTTGTTCCCATTCAACAGGTTGGAACACTAAGGCTGAAAGCCATTAAGGGTGTTGCTGAAAGGCACAAGGCTAGCGTGTGCAGGCAGAGTCAAGTATCAGTCTTCCAGTTTCAACTTCCATGTTTAATCCACTAAACTGGACTGCTTCATAGATTCTCTTTGCATATTTGTGCCTCTTTTGGAGAATAAAAAAAATATGTTTACTGGGCTCCCAAAGCCCTCCTGGACAAAATCTAAAGGCCGAAGTGCCAGGAGCTATGTGTCTCTGTATTTCTGACATCATTTCTGTGGGGGCCAGAGTGGCAGGGCTGAGAGAGGTCTGCAGAGCCCGCCTCTGCCCTCACCCTTCACTCCCTGCCTGTTGGACTCTCTCTGCGCCCACTCTGCCATATCCCCCAAGGCCCTTGGCCACTGCAAGGAACAGCAGCTGTGGCCATCTAGTTCATGCCACTAATTAAACGGAATTTATGTCTCAGATTCGGAAATGGATGCCTTCCTGCCAAGGCACAACAGCAATCCAAAATCAAGCAGTTGGGCTTGCTGAGCCTCAGAAGACCCTTCTCTGGCCACACGCTCCTCATTCCATTCCAATCAGCATTTATTGATCATATACTATGGGCCAAGCATACGAAGACTGGATGTCTTTGCCAAATCACCCCTGTAAATAAATGTTTCTTCTGCATCCACAAAGGGTCAGGCCATGTGCTGTGTTCATGTTTGGAAAATATAAGGAGAAATGGCTGAGGAAATTCTGAATACAGGGAAAATGATGCCCTGGATCAAAAAGCAAACCCAGTGAAAAGTGAGATGCTGAGCTATGTCCATGCAAGAAAGGTCAGGGGAAGTCAAGAAAGGGCTGACATCCCTACCCTCCATCCATGTGTGAAGAACATTAAAAGAAATGCAGCCCACCCAAAATCATACCACTTTTGCTTGCCTTTGGAACCCTGAAAGCCATTCCAGAAGGGAGAGCTGAGTGTAGAGAGCTTGGAGATTCCAGAATCCTGCCACCTCCCCACTCACCACTACATCTCTCACTCACGCCAGACCCCAGACTATTTTTCTTTTCGTAGTTTTCTCTTCCCTTCCTCATTTATTCTGCCTGCAGTTTATGGGACATGCCCATTTTGGCCCTTGGTCATATGTGACCAAGTGTCCCCTCATTAGACTTCTGACTGGGGAAGGGGGACCCATTTCTTTTGGGTGTGCACACTCTGCAATAAGACCTACTTTGTTAACTTGACCATGGGATGAGGAAGAACTTGGGTGTTCCCTCCTTGCCTGCCACCCTCGAAGGATGCTGTGCTGCTCCATGCTGTCTGCTTTTGTGACTATCTGCAGGGCTCTAAATAGAATCCAGTGGGAATAACTCCTCTTAAAGGGAAGCTGAAAGCACTTAACTCAGCCAGAGCTCCGTATGCGTCATAGAGACATGATGTTCAGCAGGGCTGTTCTCTTAGCCCTGCTCTGGTCAGGACTAACCACACATGTAATGTCCTTTCATTAAGTGGTTGTTAAAAGCCTCACTTTTGAAACAGAGTGAAAAAAAGATGAAGAAAAAAATATGGGAGTCTGGAAGTTTTCTTCAAAGGCTATGTAATTCTAAAATTATGGGAGTTCTTTCCTAAAATGATGGGAATGTGAGGATAAGGAAGGGGGAAGCCGGTCATTGTTACAGCTCTTATTACTATCTCTGGAGAAACAGAACTTGCTCAAAATCCTGTTCTTCCTCTTCCTGGCTATGTAACTTTGGGTAAGCAATTTGGCACCTCTGAGCCTCAACTTTGCAATTTATTAAGGAACAGTGACAACTGTAGCTACTGCAGAGCTTACTGAGTGGATTCAATGAAATGAGATTGGTGTCTGATGCACAGTAAATCTTTAATAAATGTTAATTGCCCGTCACCACCATCACCACCATCATCACCATCACTGCTACCGTCATTTCCACTCATCTCACAAGTATTTGTTCAGCCTTCTATGTCAGTCACTGTGCTTGGCAAATTGAAGAAAAATCAAGTAATTCAGTTTGCATTGAGTATAGCTTGTTTAAGAAGGATTGAATAGAGGGACAGAATCGAGAGGCAGATTGGGAACAAATCATAGAAACACCATACTTTTAAATAAACATGTTCTCATCAAAGACCCTCAGCATTCTGATAGGCCCTCGAAATGCTTGAAGTGAGAGACCCTTGGCAAGTGTCCACTCTACTCTCTGGATTGTGGGGAGAGCCATCCCTGAAGTCTTGGATGTGAAGTCATGGCTGTCCTCATGCTACAGCTCTTCAGACGAGGACAAGCCATGACTCTCTCAGGCACCTGATCAGGTGTCTCCGAGACCAGTGAGCAGACACCATCCAGTCTCCTTTGCTGAAATGTCGAGTCATATTTCAATTAGGCACCCAATCACCTGCTTCCTCCATTCCTCTTCTGTTTGCTCTTATAGGACTTTACATCTGCGAAGAAAATCAGAGAGCTTGCTACTGACTTTTAGGATGGAAACTGATGCAGAGAAGTAAAGTCTGCTGATCTCCTGTTATGTGACAGGCACTACCTTATCAGCTTTCTTGTGTTCAAGTTTATTTAATTCTCATGATTCCACAAATGTACATTATATACCAGTTTTTGTAGGTAATGAAACTGATGTTCAGAAAAGTGAACCTCCTGACTTTCCCAAGGTCTTTTAGCCGATAAGTGGTAGAGGACAGTTTTACAGAGAAATCTGCCTGGTTACAAAGTGTGAGCCCACTCCACTTGAAAGTCTGTCGTGGGTCCTTCCAGGGGTTGTAGGTTCTTTCAGACTATTTTAAATGAATCATCTAATTGTCAAAGGATTGCCTTGATGAAAGGTAGGAAATATTTCTTTGTGCTTTTCCAGCCTATAGCTCCTTAACAACTTTACCTAGGGCAGCAATTATGTTTGACCTGTTTACATTATATACTTAGTACCTAGCACGTACTCAATAAATACTAGTAGACTACATGAATCCTGCACTCAATCTAGCTTTTCTAGCTCCAGAAGGCAATATGGTACACTGGTAAGTGCATTGGTTCTGAGACAAAGTCAGTGGGTTTAAGGACTGACTTTACTACTATTTACCATGTGCATTTGAGATATTTCTAATCTCTTAGAGTCTTGATATCATTTTCTGTAAAATAAAAACACCCAAACCAGTTGTATCTACCACCCAGAATTGCAGTTTGAGGGTTAAATGAGGTAATTATATTCAAAAAATATTTTCCAAGCTCTTGTTCTGCATAAGATCAGGCATGGACTGTGACTAAAAATGATTGTGCCTGTGAAGAATATTATTTTTACACAAATAAAAGTCAAAGGGCTGTTATTATACACAGGACATCATCAGCTTAATATCAAGAAAATCTCACCCCCAAGACCTGACAGAGTTCCCTACTGGATTTCTTTTCCCTTCCTGTTGAAAAATTGAGCACATTCTTTTTCTCATGACATTTCATCTAAATCAAGTTGTCGGGAAGGTGTAATTTCTTCTAGGTGTGTGTATGAAAATAGATAGGCTGCTTTTTCCTCGGGGTCATTAGCACTTACCTATTTTCTGGATCCCTGGTTTGCTGAAAGCGACAATGGATGACATTCACGACCAGGATGACTGGTGACCGTGTTCCTTGTTCCCATCACAGTTGTGTCCTTTGGTTTCCCCTAGAATGCTGAGTAACTTTGTCATAGGCTTGTGGACAATTTCTGTCTTGAACATGTCCATATCCTTGTTTTTAAGGTTGAGATATCTCTAGTAATCAGTACTTAAACCCAAACCCAGAGATTAAATAAAATATAGGTTAAAATTTTATAAATAGAAGAAAACTTAGCAATAATGTAGATCAACTCTCTAATTTTACAGATTAGGAATCCCAGATCATCCAACCATCCATCCATCCATCCATCCACCCATACATTTATTTATTTAATCATCAGTTCAACCCACGGTTAATGAACCCCTGTTATATACCAGGCACTGGGGATAAATATTGGATGAAGTGGGGAGTGCTCAATCCTGAGACCTTGATGATATCTGATTATCTTTTTAACAGCAGCAATAATAACTATTTTTTTTGTACGATATATGATCCAGAGGATTGCTTTTTTATGCATAATTTCATTTCATTCTTATATATATTTCTGAGGTAGGCAGTATTACTATTTCTATTTTACAGATGGCAAATTGGAAGCTTAGGGAGTTAAGCAAGATGCTAAAGATCACATAGTTAGCAGCAGAGTTAGCATTACAACCCAGCTGTAACTCCAAACTCACACTGTTGCTGTTACACCATGAAGTTCCAATGGTCCAGAGAAGTGGAGTGATTGCCCATGAATTAACAGGACAGCTTATTACAAGAGCTAGGATCTTCTGAATCAAATGACTGTGTGTGTAGATGTGAACATGTGTTTATGTGTATATTTTTCTTAAACATTGCTCTTCTCAATCAGTTAAAAATTTGCACTTGCTACAGGTGCTGTCAATAATCCTATTTTTTTTCTTCAAATAATCTGTTAAACTATTCAAAGTGTTTCATTGAATGTGGGGGAGTAAAGTTTGAAATATGTTGAGTTGATAACGCATAACTTCTAAACTTTGATATAGAGAAATCATGTAGAACTAGAAAATTACTTGAACACATAGAAAGCAAATGTTGTGCCATCCTGAAAAACGATTACCCTGAAGATTGCAGCTTCATCAGTATCTGGGCAATCGTAAGGCAGATCATTAACCTATCAACTTACAATCTCTTAGGAAAGCACAGCAAACTTTGTAAAAGAAATAAGTCATCTGGAACAGTGGTTCTCAAACTTGCATTTACTTAGGAAGGAATCACCAAGATCTTCTTAAATGCAGATTTTTAGTTAGTAGGGCTGAAGAGGGGCTTGAGAGTTTGCGTTGATAAGATTCTTCCAGATGATGTTGATTCTGCTTGTCCATGGACCACACTTTGAGAAGTAAGTCTTCTAGACCAATATAGTTTCCTATTATGACTCTTAAATGAAGTAGACAAAGAAAACCAATAAGCTTTTTTATTATTATTTTGTTGAATATGATATTTTCAACTATAGGTTTAAAAGGTATGATCTTGATTGTTGAATAAAACACCCTTCTTTCAAGACCATTCCAAAAAGTTAGTTATTATCAATTTGTAAGCAGACCAGAAGCAAATTCAAGTGGCATTTCAGAGTGAAGTCCCAGATGATAGACCAGTCATTGCCTGTTTCTAGTACAGAAGGAGAAAGTGTAAAAAATAATCATATTGTGCACCTGATTGCAAAGAAAAGAAAAAGGAAATTCAAAACAACCTTCACAAATTAAAACTATAGCAAAACTCAAATGGAAAGGGTACCAAGTAATACAGTCAAGGCCACAAAACCAAAATATAAATATACGATGTGGTAAGACTGGGAAGTATCAAAGGAGAGACCTGAAGGACACACCGATCACAAGCTGTAGATGAATCAGCAGTGAGATGCTATAGTGGGATAGAAATTAAGCACCAAGACACTTGTAAAAGTTTAAAGTTATCTTTCCAGGAGAGCTCGCCCTACGTTGTTAGGATTTTACATATAGCATTTTAAAGGAGACATAAAAAGTGGGAGAAGATTTAAAAAGTAGTAACTTCACATATCTTTGGGTCAGAGGAATTTCTTCCATCCCTGGAGCGTCTGCAACTCTACCCTTTTCGCTCAGATTGTTTATTTGCCTCTTGTCATTTACAAGACATAACATAAAACGGAGCTGCAGTAAAACACCTGCCCAACAGGAGCCACTGTTAAACTTGTTGCCTCGCCTATAAAGTACGCGCGTCTGAAATGTAAATTATGTAAACTGGTAAGTTTCCTACCTTGCAGATGCAAACAGTTTGAGGTGTAATATGTTTAGTCCACTAAAAAGTAATGCTGGTATTTGTAGAGTTGTCTTACTACAACACAGATACAAAGTTGGCCTGATGTTTCCAGCAGAATGAGCCTGGGAGCAAATCCTTCTCTGTCAACCCACTGATGTTTGATATTCACTTAGAACTTTTTGGCCAAAATGGGTTAGTGACTAGAGGTGTGTGGGACATATGGGAATTTATATGGAAAGCCAAAACTCATGAACAAGTTTAGGGCTTCTTGTAGTATTTCTCATTTTAAATTTATTTTAGTCCTGCTCTGGCTTGTTGGTATACCGTCACGGAGCAGTGAATGACCTCGTAGATAAGGATTATTGGTTTAGTTGATTTGACTTGATTTTAGGCAGCAGGTGTTGACTTCTTTCTGTTGCTTCCCATACAGCCAGATATTGCTTTAAGTTCTGCATTGGTCTAAGATTTCCTTCCATGGATAAAATTAGCTTGTAGTAGGGGTACCAGTCATGCAAATAGCATATTCATTTACTGAAGAACATTCATTCATTCAGTCATCTGAAGAAAAAAATCTGCTGGGTTTCTTCTCTTTGGCAGGGAGAACATGTTCCTCTCCATATATCCTTAACATCTTACTTTCTCCCTTCCTACTCAGCCAAGGAAACAGCATTTTTCTCTCTTAAGGGGAAACACCAGCACCATGGACAGATCTATCTACAGGGGCCACATAATGGTTTTATTAGTCTCTAGAGTTTGTGTACATACCTGGCTGGGTCAGAGTTTCGAATGTTTTCAGTTCCTGAAAGACTGCATGTTTAGAGATAGTGAATGAATAGATGAATGAGCATTTTTTTTTTTTTT
>NW_007734498.1:40995-43238 GCF_000696425.1 Galeopterus variegatus
TCATTTAGTGTTCTGAAGATCCGTGAGAACCTTGATATTATTCTCTTCATTTTATGGATAAGGATTGTTGACACCCAGAAAAGCTATAAATCGACCAAGCTCATGTAATGACAAAACTTAGATACACATATGGTCTAATCTGCCCCTTCCTTCCCTTCATCCTTTCTTCCTTCCTTGCTTGCTGTGGTCCTTCCTTCCTTTCTTCGTTCCATCCTTCCTCCCTTCCATCTTTCCTTCTGTTCTTCCTTCCTTCCTTCTTTCCTAGTACTGAGTCCCATTATATGACAGACTCTCTTAATTGATGTGAATAAACAATGATGAAGGCAGGTACTTAGAGCCTAGTGCTGAAGGGAAGCACTACTCTACTGTGTAAAGGGCTGGTGCAGCAGCGGTGGATGTCACAGAGCTCCCCCTGCTTCAGCGCTGAGCTCTGGCGGTCCTCTGTCCCTTCGGTTACAGGCCCTGTCAGGCACCGTCTTCCAGCTGCTCTGGCCCTCCACCCTGCAGCAGGCCTCCCAGTGCACCTTGTGCATCGTGGGCTGAGGGCAGTGATGGCTTCTCACTGTTGCTAGTTCCTGGATTCCTCACCAGCCTTTATCTGTTTTCTTAACCCTGCTCACACTTCTATAAATTGCTCCTTCATTAAATTCTTTTCAGGTAAATCCCTTGACATGTGCCATCTGTCTCTGTGGGAACCCTGATCGATGTACCCATTGACCTTCAATGTTGACTAAAATATTTTTATTATGATACAGCTTGGTACAAACATGTTAAGGAATGCCATTCTTATAGCTATAGTAAAAGTATAAAAATTAAAAATGTACTAATAAATATGCACAAAACTAAAAGCCAATAAAATATAAATTAGAGACATGCTTTCATACGGTGCATTAGGTTCTTTGCCTAAACTAAACTGTCGCTAAGTGTGAGCTCCTGACTGCAGCCATGTGGACTCCTCCAGGTTTGCTTCTGATGCCGTGTGCGGTGCGATGACGCCGTCCTTCTGCCATATCTCCCCGTTTAAATTACTGGGAAGTCTGCATTCATGTAGTGAGCAGTGAGGTCATTTGACCTTCCCTCTGAAAAAAGACATAGTTTATGTATTTAGTCAGCCTCTGTTCTTGTCTTATTAGCTTTTGGTATCAAAGAAGTGCAACATGTCACTGTCACTATTGTGACCACAAACACAGGTCCTAGCACTTTCATTGCCTGGCAGTATCTGTTATTAGGTGGACATCCTGGTGACCTACAGTACATTTCTGTTAATTTTTATATTATCAGAAATAAAAACATAAATTTTAAAATATCCCTAAAATTATTGGATTATATCTGAAGACCCTCAGGTGTCAGGCACCTGGATTCAAATGGAGAGCCATCAAAGATCTATAAACAGGGGACCAGCTGACCAGCAGGATGGGATGTGCCTATGGTGTGGAGGGAGAGGAGCCAGGAGGGGGACCAGGCAGGATGACATCCAACCCAGGACTTGTTCTAGTGCATCTCAGCTATAATCTAAAATGTGACTGAGAGAAGCGATAAGACTTCATCCTCTCTCCCTACCATTCCCTCTGGATTGATCCAGCCACACTGTTCATCTTTTTCCTGAGTGAGGGGGAATATTGCAAATAAGGAAGCAGGACTTTGAGGGTTGACAATTGGGAACACTGTAGAGTAAGACTTAATCCCTCAAAATTGGAAAATGATAGACCAAAAGGTAATGTGTGAGTGAGAGGTTAACAAGGCAGTAGAACACTCCATGGGGTTTGGAAAGCCTCCCTCCTGAGTTGGCTCTGCTACTAAATTTAACTTGCTGGGTGAACCTCGGCAAAGCATTTCATCTTTGAGGACTCATTTCTCTTATGGGATCTTTAAGATGTAGCTGTAGTACTACGACCCAAGTTCTGATCAAAAAAATGAAAGATGGTGTGGGTTCTTGTGTGTGAGCAGGAGTGCGTGTCAGGAAGTTCTCCCTTAAAGTCAACCATTGAATTGGTTCTGCAACAAGCCAGAGCTCATTTTGGATCTTGGAGTCTTCTGAGCCCTGGCTCTGTTGCAATCCTCTACCACGTGCACTATTTCTTGGCCGTACAGTGAAAGCACTTCGGAAGGAAGCGAGGGTCCCAGCGGGCATAGAAGCTCTGACATAGCTCTATGAGCAGCCAAGGTGCATCTGCATCCCCTCCCAGGGGTAACCCCAGCAGGAGAGGAAGCTCTAGTTGAACCTTTATCTTCTTACTTGCCAA
>NW_007734498.1:43758-45372 GCF_000696425.1 Galeopterus variegatus
CCAGGGGTAACCCCAGCAGGAGAGGAAGCTCTAGTTGAACCTTTATCTTCTTACTTGCCAACTAAATTAAACTGTGTTAGGAAGGAACTCGTCTTTCCTGTGTTCCATTTCTACAGAGAAGGGAACACTTGCTGCCTCTCTCCACACCAGAGAAGTGTTGGTGAAATCATATCCCATCCTCTGTCTGGTTTAGTTCTTGGTTCACTGGTGGTCTCCATGAGTCTCCATTGGTCAGGCTGCTGAAGAGAAAGAGGTGAAGGGTAGGATTAGGAGACCTCAAGGCTATAAGGTGTCACTGCCAGCAGCCCCTCTGCTTGGATCAATCCCCATCCATGATATCCCATCTGTCAAGTGCTGTTGCTACCACACCGCACTGAGCACACCTTCCAATTCCCTAGGCAGGGGCCTGGCTGTGCAGATCTCTGCCTGATTCACCTCCACACCCATGCCCTGGCTATCAGTGCTGACAGGTGCCACAGAGCTTGGATTGGCTCAGCGTTGGTAGCTGTCTGCTGCTACTGCTTTTTGGAAAAAAGAAATCTATTATTGCTGTACCTGATTTGTTCCCGGATGGAGAGCTAGCAATTACCATTCACCAGGTGGTCCTAAGCTTTTTCTTTGCTTTTAGGGGCAGAAGCAACTGACTGAAGCTTAAGCTCGTTAAATCTACTCCATGTGGTAATAGCACGTTGTTGGTCTTTTTCTACCTGCTTCCAGGGGTGAACATCTCCCCCTACAGGAGTGCTCAGATGGGATTAGCTGGCTTCACAGCCCTCCACAGGTGTTGTCCTGGGCTCCTGCACATTCTGACTCCTGTTGCTGGTTGTGGGCTGTGCAGCCAGTTTCCCAGCCACACTCACGGAGCTCCGCACCTACCAGTAGGAGGGGATTAACTTGTGCTTTATCAAAGTGCTGCGCGAGTGAGGTGGAAAACCCTTTTTCCCAGATTTTAAAACCATTTCCTTTTTATTTAGTTTGGAATGCATGTGTGCAAAAAAGTCCAGAGCATTCTGTAATATCTCCCCATGCCGTCTGCCAGGAGCAGAGACCCCCTCTCAGTTGTAGTCATCCACCTGGTGAACCCCGACTCTTCAGGACACTGGTCTCCAGGGTCTTCATATAGCACCTATTCGGCTTGATTTTGTTTGTTTTTCTAAACTTTCCCCCTCCCTTGTCTCTCCAATGATACCGTCAGAAATAATCATTACCAAAATGACAAATATAGTTCCCTAATTTTTCCTGTATGAAAACACATCGCTATGTACATCGATCCATCTATCTTTCATCTTTCTCTTTCTTATCATCTATCTTTCTCTTATTATCATCAATTCTATCTACCTTCACACACACACACACACACCATCTGTGCAGGTTTCAAAGGTTCCAATTTACCTTTTCAGAATTCTAGGCCTCTGGAACCACTGGTCTATAAAATGTCAGGCCTCCTCCCACTTCACGGTTGGGAAAACTGAGAGCCACTGATGAAAGCTTCTCGGTCTATTCTGCTCTCCCCGTGTGCCTGGTACTGTGCTGATCACTTTGTCAGGCTCCTTGTGACTCTGGCAGAGCTGCTGCTTTTATTTCTATTATGCAGAGGGGGACCCTGAGGCCTGG
>NW_007734498.1:45955-52778 GCF_000696425.1 Galeopterus variegatus
GTGACTCTGGCAGAGCTGCTGCTTTTATTTCTATTATGCAGAGGGGGACCCTGAGGCCTGGAGCACCTTGCCTGAGTTCACACAGCTGGGAAGTGGTTGGGCGAAGGTTCAGACTCTGGCTGTCGAACCAAGGCCTGAGCTCTCCAGCACGGTTATGTCCTGCATCTTGACTCAATTGTAATTCTTTGTGAGGAACATAGTTTTTATTTTATTTTGATTTATTTCTTGTTATTAGGGTAAGGAGCTCTAGCATCTCACTTTCAATTACTCTAAGTTTAATGGTAGAGCTTAGAACTAAAACTTATCTGTGGCAAATAGTTTCTCAAGCATTAGGAGAAAAAAAATAAAAACAAACAAACAGAAAGAAAATCAACCTCACATATGTGCTTGCTTTCACAAAGAGCATTTACTTGAACCTAAATCACAAAAATCCTATTTTTTCTTTGTGCAGATGTAATTGTCACATATGTTCATTATGAATTCATAATGAGGGCCCAGAACAGATGGTGCAGACTTGAAATGACATAAACTGCAAGCAGTGCTTCCCTATAAGGGGCACAGCTGCCACCCTCCCTCTAAGGCACTGTGTACGTGTAGGGTTTTCTGCAGGGAGGCTCCTGGCCTGCCTGGCCTGCTGAGGGGCTGGGTAGGAGGCTGCTGGGCACGAGCCACGTGTAGCTGAATCTTGGAGCAGATCAGTTGGAGCTGGTCCCTGTACCTTTCACAGCCTTCTTGGGGTCCCAAGAAATATTTGAGTGCCATCTGAGGGCTCAGAGCCTGGGGATTTACTTAGCCAGAATTCACACAGGCAGAGTTGTGGGGTCTGAGCCTGGTGTCCCTGAGTGCTTACCAGGGACTTGCCCCTGCTTACCCTTAGAAGGTGCACTTCGCCTGGCCCTGCAGGCTTGGCCTGGTTCGCTCTGCACTCATCACTCTTCCAGTGAGAAGGGTCTGCTCTGTCTTTTATGCCTGAGGGTGGGGCATGGGGTCTTTCACATCTGTCATCTGATGGATTAGTTCATGCTAATATTTAAGGAGGAGGTTGTCCACATGTGCCATGCCGCTTAATCTATACAAGTTTCAAATCATGCATACCTGTATGTATTTTGAATCTTGTTCCAAGTGGGAGACAAATGAGATTTGAGTTGAGACCCATTTGCTTGCAAAGCCCAGGTGTTGTCTGATTAAGAGTCTATTGCTAGTGTTAAGTCTTGTTAAAGACTAAATCTGTAATCCTCTTCCCAAGAATATTTATGATTTTCAGGACATTAAAAAAAAATTAAATTGTGGTAAGAACACTTAACATGAGCTCTACCCTCAACAAATTTTTAAGTGTACAATACATATTGATAGGCACGATGTCGCACAGCAGATCTCTAGGACTTCAGTGAGAGTCTGAGATCAGACAAGTGAATTTTGGATGCAGAACTTTGGTTTTGAGGAACGAGAGTTATCTTTGGTTGGGGGCTATCCAGATGACAATCCTCAAATCACATTGCAAACAGTATACTTAACACTTCAGGATGAGTTTGTGTTAATCCTCCCACACTCCTCTTCTCTGTGAGAACTAAGAAAACTTGCAGAAATCTTTTCCTAGGAAAAGCCCTGGTTCACTGTGGGAAAATGAAAAAAGTATTATGATTTTCTCCATATTCTCATCCAAACATGCAGGTAGTACGTTTGCAGGCTGATTAAAGAAAACCAAAACTCGGGGAGTGGGCTGTAACACAGGTGGGAATTTTTTAAAAAATCTAATAACTGGACCAGCATCATTTCTCCCACTGCCAGTAATGTGTGCTACCCAAAGGAAAGAGGCAACTGATAAATTGTGTGTGTTTGCAGGTAAGGTTGTGTTCATTGACTGAATGCATAAATTGTAGAACTTTTATTTATGTAAGATGCACCTCAGAAACTTCAAAATATTAGGTTCTGTCATATGATTGAGAAGGAAATAAATGTTTTATCCCTATTATCTTCATAGACTATTGGAAGAGTTAGTAACAGTATAAACTTCTCCAAAAAGAGGCAATTATGTAATATGCAGCATGCTCAGCAGCATGGCTGTATGACCGTGCAGGTCTGCACTAGAGTAAGTGCACTGGAGGTGGGGCCCCATGGCTCTAGTGCTGGCCTTCCATCTGTGCCATTTCAGATAAGTTACCACTGTGTGAGCCCGTTCTCCATCTGCTAAATGACTATTGTGGAATCTGTTCTTCTTACTTCAGAGAAATGATGTAAGATCAGATGAGGGAACATGGTCAAAGCCTTTTGTAAATTTTAAAGTGCTTTGCAAATGTCTGGTTTCTAGAGTATCATATTCATACAAGGTTTCTCAACCTTGGCACTATTGATATTTTGGGCCAGATAATTCTATCGGGGGAAGGAAATTTCTCCCACAAATTATAGGATTTCGAACAGCATTCCTGTTCTTAACCCACTAGATGCCAATAACATGCCCAGCTTTGAAAACTAAAAAAGTCTCCAGACATTGCAAAATGTTCCCTGGTAGACAAAATTGTCCCCAGTTGAGAACCACCATATTAATACAATGCAGCTTCCCCATTCTAAAAGTTATTAATAAGTTGCATTATTCCATTTCTGTTGTATAACAAATATCTGGAACTGGGTGATTTAAAGAAAACAAAATTTTTTACTTACAGTTTTGGAGGCTGGGAAGTCCATAGTCCAGGGAAAATATCTGGTGAGGTGACCCTACAGCAATGTGGGGTCTCGCATGGCAGAAAATGGCAGAGCACAGAGAGACATTAACCTCCTCCTTCACTCTCCTTTTAAACCCTCAGAACCATGCCCCTGACCACCATTATTAATCCATTCACTACTGCATTGTCCCACAGTCTAATCACCTCTTCAAGGCTCCACCTTTCAATTACCATAATAGGACTTCCCACCCTCAACATTTACAGTGGGAATTAGGTTTTGGGGAGACATTCAACCCGAGGCATAAGTGGAAGGTGATGTTTTAGGAGATTGGATTCTTAGGCTGTGTTTTCCACAGGAAGTCTTAAGAGTAGGCTGGCAAGTCTTTCTTTTTTTCGTTATTCTTTTTATTGTGGTCAAAAATATGTAACAAAGGGATTGCCATTTTAACCATTTTTAAACATACAATTCCATGGTAATAATTACATTCACAATGCTGTGTGACCACCACTTTATTTTATTGGTTATGAATACTCATGAGAAACAAAGCTGATTGTCACCCCTCGTGCCCAAGATGTGAAGACCTAATCACTTCTATCTATTTCCAAAACTTTTTCATCATCCTAAATGTAAACTGTGTACCCATGAAGCAATAACTTCACTTTATTCCTTCTCCCCAATTTCTGGTAACCTCTGATCTATTAGTTTCTGAAATTTTTTTTTAAATTAAAAAATTATTTTCTTAATTGATCCATGATAATTATATATATTTATGGAGTATGTTGTGATATTTGGGTACATTTATACAGTGTTCAATGATCATATGGGTAATTAGCATGTCCACCACTTCAAATGTTTGTTACCTGTTTGTGTTGAGAACATTAAGAATCTTCTCAACCAGCTACTCAAAGTTATGCAGTGATTTGTTGTTGATGTTAGTCTCCCTATATAGCTGTAGAGCAATAGATCTTACTCTACCTATCTCTACAATTTTGTATCCACTGACCACCCTCTCCCTATCTCTCCCTTTCCCCTCCCCTTACCAGTCTCCAGTAACCACCATTCTATCTTCTACTTACTCCTGTGAGGTCAACCTTTTAAGCTCCAACTTATGAGTGAGGACGTGGGGTATTTCTCTTTCTGTGCCTGACTTATTTCACTTAACATAATTTTCTCCAAGTTCATCCATGTTGCTACAAATGGCAGAATTTCATTCTTTTTTAAGGCACAGTAGTATTCCATTGTGTATATATACCACGTTTTCTTTATCCAATTATCCATTGATGGATGTTTAGGTTGGTTCCATATCTTGGCTATTGTGAATAGAGTTGTGATATACATGGAAGTGGAGGTATCCTTTAAACATGTTGTTTTTTTTCCTCAGTGTATATGCCACGAATTGGGATTGCTGGGTCATATGGTAGTTCTATCTGTAGCTCTTTGAGAACCTCCATACTGTTTTCCATAATGGCTGCATTAATTTACACTCTGATATGTAGGAGTTTCCCTTTCTCCACTTCCTTGCCAGCATTTGTTATTTTCTGTCTTTTTAGTAATGGCCATTCTACCTGGGGTGAGGTGATATCTCATTGTGGTTTTGATTTACATTTCTTTGATGTTTAGTGATAAGTATTTTTTGTTGGCCATTTGAATGACTTCTTTTGAGAAATGTCTATTCAGTTCTTTTGCCCATTTTTAAAATCAGATTTTGCTTTTATTATTATTGATTTGCTTGAGTTCCTTGTATTTTCTGGATATTAATTCCTTCACAAGTCTTTCATTCAGAGAAAGAATCCATGGACTAAAAAGATGCTTTTAAATTATAACCTGTTGAGTACCAACTATGTGTTCACCCATGTGCAAAGTGATCACCATTATGTTGAAAGGGGGTATGGGTGTTCATCATAATGAGACAGAAGCCACAATAAACCTTTACAAACAAGGCAGCTGTCCAAATAAGAACCAGGGACGTTGTCAAGTGAAATCGTAGTGATAAAATCCAGCCCAGAATAAGTGGGAGAAAGGAGTGACTCAGCAAAAACAAAGCAGATCAAGTTAAAACTTACCTGGTCTCATCAATCTTTTAAATGAGATAATTAGGAAAAGCACAGTACAAGAGTCAAGGCAGAATTATAAGATCAAAACAGATTTTTAAATTTTCAAATCTAGATGGCAGGCAGGTGAGCCAGCTGCCTTCCTAAAAGTGATCACGGAGAATGTGTTCTGCAGTGTGAAACATCTCCCTGGGTCATGGATCGTGTGTCTGATGGTGTAACTGGTTTGACTGAGTGGAGATTAGGAAAGCAGAGAGAAAATTGGGGGTGGTGCAGTCATAGAGATCTACATTTAAAGTCAATTTCCACCACCAATTAGTGGTGACTTTGGACACATTGCTTAAAATCCCTGAGCCTTGGTCTCCTCATCTGTGGACTGGGAACAATAAGCTTAATGATACTTTTGAATAAGAGGATGATCCTGCTGAGCCACAATTGAATATGCACCCCAAGTGGCTAGTTATGACATGGTGACGCAGCTGCAGTAGTTGCGAGTGGTGCAACTACCGCGAGTACTAGAACTAATCACAGCTGACATTTATTGAGCTTATATTGTTTGGTAGAAAATGTGTGAAGTGTGGCTCATGGATTATGTTCTTTCTTAGTTCCAGAGAACAATCGTACAAGATGAGTACCATTTGTAATTTTCCAGGTGAGGAAACAGAGGCTTAGAGAAAAGTTTCCTGCCCAAGATAACACAGATCCAAAGCAGTGGAACTAGGATTTGAAGCCAAGGCTGCTGGCCCCCGCGGCCCACCCTCTTCCCTACCTTACCAAGCATTTTGGCAAGGACTGGGTACTTGTAGCTCTGGCATAGCTTCTGATTTTGTATATGTGTGCATTCTTCATTCATCCTCTTTAAAAGAGAACTTGACTTTAGATATTATTCTAATGTAATTAAGGAATGATTTATCCCACAGGCATGTGATCAGGAATGGGCAGTGGCACGTGGCTCCCCTGAGTCAAGTTACCTTTTTCAGATACTCTGTTTCGCCTCTCGTGCTTCTGTCCTTCTGTTGAGCAGCCTCGTCTATCACGCCACCCACCTCCTCCATCCCCTGTCTGCAGACCTGCTTCTAGGGAGGGGTGTGGTCAGCTTATTCAAGTCATAGCAGGAAGCTTACTATGCACTGTTCAGAGGTATATTTGAATTTTTAAAAAAGCTTTAAGTCAAAAAACTTACTTTAAGCATTCATAAGCCAGTGAACTGTGCATTTCATTAGCATATTGCTGTGGAGATCTTGAAAACGTGTTCTGTGACATTCTACTCACCATGATGGTCCTGAAATCATTCTGTGGTTATGAAGAGAAACCATGCTGAACGGTATGCCTATGAAGTGTGCTCAGTGTTGTGGTATCAATGTTATCGAGGTTAGGGGAAAGAGAAGCATTTTTGTTGTCAGCTAAATTTAGGGGCAGTAACTACCCTTCTCTCCTACTGAGTTTGGAACTATTTGAGGGGTAGATGCAGAGGTCAGAGATGAAATTCAAAAAGTTCTCCTGTTTGAAGAGGAAAGAGTTTGGGGACTGTAGCTTTAGACTTACTGCCAAGGGTACTTGCTTAAACTTCACCCCAGATCCAGACAGTCTTAATGTCCCCTTATCCCTGTCATTGTCCCAGCTGCCCCACTGGGGCATAGAAGAGAACAGACCCAGTGAGGGGTAGGGAGGGAGAATGGATGCATTTGTCTAGAGTAAGACCCTCCACGTAGAAACGCAAAGCAGGGAAGTGATGTGGCCTCTTCACACCACACGCTGTCCTGGTTACCTTGCTCCTAACCCTGTGTTATATGTGTGCATAGTGTGCACACTGGCTTGCCACCAGCACTTTCCACATGTGTTCCTATGAATAATTATAATGTTTAGAGAATAATTAGAATTAAGGTGGAAAGGACTATGGTGAAAAAAGTTTGGCAAAGCCTGTGTTTCTCTAGCAGGATTTCTCAGAGTTGACAATGTATAAATAAGCACTCAGTGTTCAAGAGGTTTCTCACCACGCAGACCTTTCTAAATGGAAGGTCGTTTTATCCTGGAGCACCAAACACACGTTGATAAATGCTGTCTGAAGCTAAACGTGGAGGAGGGGGGTTTGTTATTCTTTAAATTAGTAC
>NW_007734498.1:54827-55870 GCF_000696425.1 Galeopterus variegatus
AGAATCAGGGAAAAGGCCTTTCCCTGATTCTGCAGGGAAAACTTGGATTTGATTCTCACCATATCCTTGGCTACCCTGTGTTGAAGTAGACACTAGTCTGTGGCTATAGTCTGGCCTCTCCACCACCTTCACTTCTCCCTGCTGTCATTCATCCAGCTTTCACAGCCTGAAATCCCTTTCCTGCTGTATTCTACCAGAGATCTGTCATTCTTCAAAATCCAATTCATATGCCACCTTCTCTGGGAAGCCCTTTACCCATCATCCCGGGCAAACCCCTTCCCCTCTGTATTCTGACACTTATTTGGACCACTAACATAGTGCTCATTTGATTCTACCTCCTGTTACACTTCTTTATATGTTTTCTGCTTTGCCCCTTCCTTCCACTAGCTTGCAAACTTCCTGAGGATAAGGACTCTTGTGCTTTTGCAAATATCGCAATACCTTGTGCCTGTTGTGGGTTCAATAAATGTTTGTTTGATCATCTTATTTCTTTATCTCCATTTACTGAACATCAGCTAGATGCCTAATAATCTTCAAAGCTATAGTAGTACTTTTTGAGAATTTGAACAAATAAACCTAAATGCATATGATTTTTGCCCTTTGCAAACATGCAACCTGGAATGCATAGTAAGGAGGCAGACAAATTTTTAAAAAGCTACGTTTAAACTATAAATCAATATGACACCTGGTGGTGGAGTTTCAGCACTGGGTCCACCATGGGTATTGCCTTCATGAGTGGGGGGGATGGGACACCTGCATCCCTGGGATGGACAGTGGTTGAGGAAGGAATATGTGCAAAGGCCTGTTCTGGATGTCTTGGCTTCATTATGATAATGACAAGCTTTTTAGAAAACTTATCAGTAGAGGTTAATCCAAACTGTTTTCCATAGTGGTTTTCAAGTTATTCTTGAAATAAATCAATCTGCTGTTAGGACTATGGCAAAAGTTCATCCTTTTAACAGCAATTTACCTGAGGAGGGGTCATATCCTCTTTAAAATGGGCAGGCAACGCTGTGCCCTCATTTATGTAAGATTATTGAAAA
>NW_007734498.1:56504-58085 GCF_000696425.1 Galeopterus variegatus
CATATCCTCTTTAAAATGGGCAGGCAACGCTGTGCCCTCATTTATGTAAGATTATTGAAAAATAAAGATAACTCTAAATATGAAGGGTGTCTTAAAGTGAAGTTTTAAGATATCTTTTCTTCCCCATTTTCAGCATTTCTATTATTAATGTCTCCCTACCGATTGATTGTAGATGTTCCTCGTCTCTTCCTGTGTCTCGGTTGTATTGAATTTGAGGTTTGTTCTGCTGAGGAGACCCAGCCGCCTTGAAGGATATGGAAAAATGATCAGAGCCAGCACTTACTCCTCAGGTTCCGTCTGCTGTGTTGCTACCTAAAATGACACCAGGAACCAGCACACAGATGAGCCCTTGTAAGTTGCCTCTCTGTGAAATTGTTGCGTTTGTTACACTATTATTAAACAACCTATCTCTTTGGATAGAGTGACCCTCCAGTCAATTTTCAAATGGATTTGGATGTCGGAAGCTTCTGTGATTAAATCCAACTCAGGATTTAAAAGCAGGCATTCTGCTCATTGGGATAATTAACTAAAGCTTATCCACTTTATCCCAAATCCCTGTTGACCTATTTTAGGTGTAATGTTTCAAGAGTTGTGATCCAAAGGTGGGAACAGTCAGAGTCTTGCTACCCTCTTCAGTCCTTGCTTCTCCTCCCCAGATTTCCTCCTTTACAGCCTAACTATCCCACCTGGAAGTTAAACCAAGTTCAGTGCTCTGTTTTTAGAAAGCCCGCCAGATGCAAGCTTGGCGTTAGGACTCTAGTGGATAGGAGCACTGAGACCGAATGAATCAGAGAGATTCTGGCTCACCTTGAAGGCACTGAATGCTCCCATCCACACGACCTTGAAAATGTTAGGTGTGCACACTCAGAGCAGTACAAGAAAAATGCCCCATGCTCCAGCGTGCTAGCCATTGCTGTGCTGGAAGCTCCCTGTCTCCCTCTTTCTCTGCCCTTCCCCACCTCTCTCTCTATCACACACACAGGCATGAGTGCGTGCACACACACATGCACACACACACACGCACACACACGCACACATGCACACACACACATGCACAGAGCCAAAGGGGAGGAAAGAAGGAGTAACAAAGGAATCCAGCAAGAATGTCAGAACACTCAGATAAACCACAGCCCTTTCACTCACAGTCTATTCTATCCTTAACTTGAGCAGAAAAAAATGAACGCCAGCAAATGACCCAGCTAATTTTACAATTACAGAATAAAGCAAAATAGCATTGAAATGGGCACACAAAGGGCATTTTTAACATAAAAAAGTGTTCCCTCATAAGGCAAGCACCCCTTCTTTAGCTTCTTTCTCACTTTTTTGACCTCTGCTGTTATCTCCACATTTATCAGCAACACTAGATGGCTTTTTCACATCAGTAAGCACCATCCAAAATATAACAATCAGAAAGAATCAAAGAAAATAACTCAATGTCCACAAACAACCGACCAATTTTGGCAAGTACAATTTATTCATAAAAGCTACAGTTCACTGGGGATTCTCCTGTCTTGCATGCACAATGCCCTTCATTCCACTGCCAGCGTGGTGAGTGCCAGCTGGGAGCCAGGACGGGAAGAC
>NW_007734498.1:58651-60265 GCF_000696425.1 Galeopterus variegatus
GGGATTCTCCTGTCTTGCATGCACAATGCCCTTCATTCCACTGCCAGCGTGGTGAGTGCCAGCTGGGAGCCAGGACGGGAAGACGTGCGTTGTTCCTCCAGCTTTGTTCCCCTAGTGCCTCTGGTCTCCCTCTTTTTAACCTCAGAGGCTCACTTTATTCTAGGAATTCTATGCAATTGTTATCTTACCTAATTAAAGATAGAAATTGAAGTTGACCTGGCTTTTCCTTTTTTTGCAGGGTGGGGGGACGCGGGCAGGGAGGACTCCTGGTCCTGTTGAGACAGGCTCACTGGCTCTGAGAATTTCCGATGACTTCTTCTGATCGTGCGTATCATTGCTCTCCAGAGGTCATAATCATGTCCCGGCAGAAACCATCTGAGCAGAAAGACTTCCATATTTCAGCTCTATATTCAGCCTTGGATTTATTGCATATTTCCCCCCAAAAAACCGTGTGCTTCTTGTTCCTAGGTGACATCACAGATATTTTGTTTCGGGTCCCCCTTCTTGTTTACCAGCTTACATTGATATGAATGGGAATGTTGCTTCCTCTTTTTATGAAAGCCTGTTTATATCTGGGATGGAGGAAGCAGCTAAATACTTTTCTGTCCAGGTAGGGCCATGAGAAAGGTGACGAGTAAGAAAGGGGAGAGGAAAAGGACTGAGAGAGACTACTGGCTGTGGCTGTGGGTGGTAAGAGGGGGTGGGAGACACAGGAAGAAAGCATTCTTTTATCAGAAAACAAGGCCTCCTAGACCTGAACATGCAGAGTAAATAATTCCGCTGACGATAATTAATTAACAATAACAGTTTGTATTCAGAGCTCAGCTATCACTGGGCAACCTCAGAGCACTTCACAAACCACACTTAATTAAGCCCCCGGCCCCCCCGTTGAAGGTAAGCAGGTATTAATAGCACCCTTTTCCCAGCGCTGAAACAAAGGCATGGTGGAGTTTTGTGGCTTTTGCAGTGACTTGTTATTCTGAAATTGCCACTCAGTGGAGAAGAAAGGAGCCTTTAGTCGGTTTACCAGGGTCCATGTTTGTGTCAGCGAAGTAGCAAGTGGTGACCTGCTTGAGTGACTGGTGTGGACAGTTGGCAATTAGTTGCCAGCCTAACACAACGCCGACTGTGCGTGCAGCTCATGCACCTCTTCCTCCCCCAGGCTGACCGGCTGGCTCGAAGCCCCTTATCTGGCCAGAGCACAGAAAATCCCGGCTGCTTGTTCCCAGAGCAAGCTGCGGTGAACTCTCCTGCACAGACACTATTGAATTTGTGACGGCTTGATGAGGTTAGTCACCTTGTTCTTCACTGCGTGTTCTCCTGGCCATGTGCTCGCCAGACTTCTTTTCTGCTGGTGCCTTGTCATCCGTGGTTGATGGAGAGGGATCTGAGAGGGACAGAGGAGACACGCTCATGTCTGCCTTGGCAGTGCTGCGTTGCTGTTTCCCGCTCACCTCCTGTTGGCCCGGTTGGCAGCAGCTGCTGCACGCCCCTCGGGCCCCCCAGGTGGGGCAAAGATGAGCTCTTCTTGCATCTCATGCCAGGGCTCTGCGGTGGATTAGGCTGGCAGAGAGACCCAAAAAGCCTCATCTTCAGGAGCAGGAGAGTCTTTCT
>NW_007734498.1:60414-61497 GCF_000696425.1 Galeopterus variegatus
GTGGATTAGGCTGGCAGAGAGACCCAAAAAGCCTCATCTTCAGGAGCAGGAGAGTCTTTCTCAAGGTCACCTTGCAACACGCACATGCTTCAGAGCGTCTCTGGGAATCCTCCTCCCAGGCTCACTCAGATCGCAGCTTGAGGCCAGTGCCCTGGGTTCTGACTTACAAGAGTGATTCCCAAACTTTTGTAGTATTGACACTGCATTTTATGTCAAACATTTTGCCGAACACACCCCTTGGCAATTCTGCCATGATAAAATTTTATGTCATTAATCCTTTTAATACTTTTGTTCTATAGAAATGTATAATGGCAAAGAGCTATTACAAATTTGTAATGATTTTATATAGGATTTTATTTATAACAGTATATAATACATGTGAACGTGAGATAAGTGTGGCTATACTTCAAAGCACTATTTTTTCAAGCAAGGGACGACAGTTAACATGCACTCAAACTTGAAAATGCTTACAATAACTCCATATCCTTCAAGGGAACTTGGCTGGGAAGCTGGAAATTTTTGGCTTATAATATAAAGGATATAAAATTTGGGGTGACTTAGCCTGTGAAGATTCCCCGAAATAGACCTACCACATTCCCGGATGCTTGGACCATTTGGCTGAATTTCTAATTCTAGAATGCGCCCTCCTTTTCTGTAGAGAAGCTTAAAAGCTGTGGTATTCATGCAGTCCATTTGGAAAAATGTCTTGAACCCTCAGCGATGCCCCTTCCGTAGATTTCCATTTACCTGTCATTACTCTTGAATTTCTTTTGCTTGTCTTTTTTTCTAAATATATACAAATATTTTGCCAAAAATGACCATGATGTGAATTGCAAAAGTCATGCAAAACAAGATTTGTCCACAGTGGATCTACAGTGTATTGAAGGTGGCTAAATATGCTCTTTATCTGAACCAGAATTCTTCTTCTTTTGCACTGTCAAGGTCTAGGAGGTCAACAAAGAGAGTAAGGAGGATTCAGGGCTGAGATAAATCATTGGAAAGAGAACAGATTGTTGCACAGACCAAGAATAGCTCAATGCCACTCATGGTTAGCATTTACTGGGCTCCTGCTATGCCAATATA
>NW_007734498.1:61875-62820 GCF_000696425.1 Galeopterus variegatus
CCAAGAATAGCTCAATGCCACTCATGGTTAGCATTTACTGGGCTCCTGCTATGCCAATATATTTACAGAGATTCAATAACAAGATGTATTTAAAATGTATATATTTCTGCTGCCGTTGTTATCTGTTTTCTTCACAAGAATCATGAAGGGTAGTTATCTCTAGTCCTGTTGTTGAGAAAACACAAGCTCAGCAGGATATGTGACTTGCTCAAGGTCACAAAACTGGTAAATGGCAGAGCTGGAGTCACATGCAAGTTCAGCTCAACATTAGAAGCACAGGCTGTGGCTCTGTGTATCTGTCAGGAGGCTCAGGTGTTCCTAGGAGTAATTTGAAAAGCACAGCTTGCTGCACACTGTGAGGGCTGCCCATGCCTGGTGGTCCTTGCAGCAGACAGCCGGCTGCAACATGTGCAGAGTGGTGTGGACACTGGAGAGTTTGCTGCCCAAGAAAAGGAGTGATGCCCTGTAGAGAGTTTTCACAGAGGTGGTGCTGTGTGGAGATGTCAGACATCCTTGTTTTTGCTGTAAAGGAAAGATCTGTGAATCCAGAGCCAAGAGTTTCTAGTCCCAGATGTATGAATGTTTGACTTTTCACAAGATGCTCAGCTTCTGCAAATCTCTTTTTCCCTTTGTGTAAATCATTGATTTATTAATTCATCAGATAATTTTTTGAGTCTCAGCCTTGAACTAGCCACAGTGTTGGGTATTCTCTGCCTTTTAGGAACTCAGTATAGTGGTAGATGAATAAAAAAGGGAGTCATAATTCAGTGTAAAAACTGGAGTAATAAAAATCTGGAAAAATTGCTACAGATGCCCGGTGAAATCAAGGAAGGCTTCACAAAAGAGGCAACATTTGAACAAGATCTTGAAGATCTACTAATTGACCCAGACAGGGAATTAGATTCAATTTTACTGGAGAGTGTGTGTGTATATGTGTGTGTGTGT
>NW_007734498.1:63829-68604 GCF_000696425.1 Galeopterus variegatus
AGGCAACATTTGAACAAGATCTTGAAGATCTACTAATTGACCCAGACAGGGAATTAGATTCAATTTTACTGGAGAGTGTGTGTGTATATGTGTGTGTGTGTTTCTGCTGTGTACCAGTTACTGTGCTAAGCTTTGGATATACAACTGTAAACAGGACGAAGACTCTATTACTAAGATGCTTAGTGTGATTAGGGTGGGAAGTAGCTACTACACACGACACTAAACACTGCAGTGGGTGCACACAGGTGAACCTCCAACTCAACTTGGGGCAGGGGGAGAATTTCAAGCAGAGAAAACAGGTTCTGTCAGGATGATAAATCACAAAAAGACACAGCACACCCTAGCTCTAGCTCCATGTTTATGGCTAAAAATGTAGACGATAAGGCTGAGGATCCATGCAAGGGCAGAGTGTAAAGGGTCACACATGCCTGAAAAAAATTTCAGATTTTAACCTGAATGCAATGGAGAAGCTTAATCAGGGGAAACAGACCAAATGAGAGGTTTTTGTTTTGGTTTATGCTTGGGGTGAAGGGGGAGAGGAATAGAGGGATTTCCTTGGGACCTGGAAATAACAGTCTGGGGGAGGAGGTCCAGGTGGTAGGACATCCACATGGAAAGCTGTTGCGATGGTGGCAGCAGGTGGGTGAGCCGGATAAGAAGAGCTGATCTAGGAAGTGCTCTGAATTCGAAGGGATGATTCACAGAATGATGAGATTTGGGGGTAAAAGAAGCACTCAGGGGTAATTTATAGGTTTCTATCTTGCAAGATTGGGTGGACTAAGAACAGGACGTAGATCTTCTTGCAAAGAAGATCAGCACTATAGCTGGGAGAGAAGGTCTGATGGAGGGTCAAGGGTCACATCTGGATGAGTTCAGTGAGGTGCCTGTAGGATATTCAAGGGGACTCGTCCGCTTGGTCAGGTGGAGATTCATGGCCCGACCATAGGAGACAGGCAGGAGCTGGAGGTTTGGATTTGATAATCATGGAGATATGGGTGCCACTATAGTCGCAGAAATGAGGGGAAAGGAAGGCCAAGGATAAATCCCCAGGAAAGGGAGCATTTGGAGGTTACACTGAAGCCCATGAGTGTTGAAGAGGTTGAGGAGGAAAACCAGAGAGCTGTGAGGAAGAGCAGGACTGACAGATCCTGGAGCTGAGAGAGGATAGGCGGTGGGCAAGAGTGCTGGGGGGCTCCGAAAGGACCAGGCCTCCCATGGAAACTTCACGGGGCTGTTCTTGGGCCGATGAGACAGTGCATATGAAGGCAATAGACTGCAAGGCTAGACAGTGCCATGATAGGGTTCTCTGCCTGCCCCTTCTCCTCTTCCCCACCTCCCACACACTCCCAAACACTATTTTCAGCTCTCAACCCCTTCTCAAAAATGAAGCCACCTGTATTGTTTACCACTCCTCATGTTGCCACTGTTCTTAATTTCTTTGTTCATGCCATTCCCTCTGCCAAGAAAGCCTTGCCAACCCCATCCAGTGCCTAATTAGCTCCTCCATACCTTTGGGACGTGTTTTGAATGGCTCCTCCTCCAGGAAGTCTTCCCTGATTCTTAGCACTGGAACCCCCCCAACCAAAAAACAAACAAACAAACAAACAAACAAAACCCCAGTGCTGGGTAAAGTGCTCCTCCTCTGTCCTCTGGCCTTCTATAACTCATCATAATTCCACATTGGCCATCTATTATCTGCTTATAACATTTCCAGTATGATGACTGTTAAGCTGTGCTCTCTTATGAGCAGGGGCCAGGCCGTGTTTCTCTTAGAATTCCTACATTCTAGCCCAATGTCAGACATTTAATAGAGGCTCGATAAATAGTTGTTGAACATGAATGAACAAATAAGATGCAGACGTCTAGGTGGTGTTTTCCTTTTCTAGAAATCAGAGCACTCCACCTCTGCAGAACAGTCTTCAGCCACAAGAAGCGAAGCGGTCAGTGGGGTACTGTGACCAGACCAACTGACAGTGCTAATTAAAACATCCAGCCCACGTACATGCAAATCCAGAAACAGCATGTTAGGGAAGATAACTCCTGATCCCAACTCATCCCCAGAGTCTTTTCCTGAGTCCAGCTGTTCAGAAGCAATCTGCAGCATGGCCACTTGATAAAATTATTTCTGTTTGGTAAGTGTGGGTGAGTGTTGAAACCAGGCCAGTTGTGGAAGCAGCTGATGGGAAGTCAAACTGCAGAGGCTTCAGGAATGAAAGAGCGGTGGAAAAATCCTTAGGGACCTCATCAAGTTTGGGGTTAGAGAGCATGAACAAGTGAAGAAATATCTGATTGTTCCATTTCCCTTAGACTACCTGACTTTAATGTTCAATGCAGCATCTAGCCACAAACACAAATATGTAGGCACACACGTTAGACAAATGATCTCAACAGCCTTTGGACTTCTAGAGCTGGTGCTTAACTCCTTCTGGTCAGCAGGTTTGACACCGAGCAAGACAATTGGTTTATTTGGCAAGGAGAGTTGTCTCATAATCCGATATGCTATTTGGTGAAAATGTAATGATTGAGAGATGGAGAGGAAGATGTGGTTCTCACCCGAGCTCTATTGTAAACTGGCTGTGTGAGCTTGTGCAAATAGCTTGACTTCTCTGAGACTTTGTCTCCTCATCCTTAAAATTAGGGATTTGGGATTAGAAAATTGATGTTTACTTCTTATGCTTTGACTATAAAATTCTACTCTCCTGATTTAAGGATACCTGCTAAGTCCACGCTCATTTGGAGAGGGTGAACCAGACCCTGCAATACCTAGAGGGGTGCTATCCCCCGGCTACCAGTGTGGGCTACTCTCTTGTCTTTATACTCAGCCCTGGTGTTGCCATGTCCATAATCCCCAGTGCATTGTTTATTTGACTGAGTCTCTGATATCTTCCTCTCCTGGCCTTTGAAAATTCCCCTTTCCTTGGTCTGGATTTCAGCAGTGCTGCTGGGCAGTTGTGAGCATTCTAGACCTGTCATGGAATATGAACAGCAAGAAGAAAAGGAAAACAGAGATTCGGTGCATTTATGCAAGTGCACCCTTATGGTGCTCACATGGTTCCCTGCAGCTGTGCACAAATCCAGCCGGGATTACTGTCCAAAGTTCCTCCTGAAAGTGCTTGCAATAATGTTCCATCACAGTGTAAGACCTGAAGGATTTCACCTTTCGACACATGTGCTCTGGACTGCCATTTTCAGGCTGACTCAGCCAGTGGGGATGCCCCTGGAAGATGCCACACTCTGCTCCGGGTGCTATTGGCAGAGGTAACCTGCCATTGTTCTAGCTGTAGAGGGGCAGCCAGAGCTTTCAGAGAGCTGTACAAAACTGAGACTCCTCCTGCTCATGGAGGAACAATGTACTGTGCTGATAACTCTTGAATTAGGGCCTTAATTTTACTTGAGTTTCTTTCCAGACTCCCAATTGCTACTACTCTAACAATTCAGCCATCATTATGTGTGTTAAAGGGAGTCAGTGGAGACTCAGTAAATAACGGGAATCCATGGGTTTTATTCAATAGCCTCAATTCATTCAACAAATATGTACTAATCACCTACTATGTACTAGCCTTCTGCTAGAGGCCATGACTACAAAAGTAAATAAGCCATAAACTCTGGCACTCAACATTCCAAATCTAGCAGGACAGAGAGTCAAAAAAAAAAAAAAGAGAATTTGCAATCAGAGCTATGAAGCAGAGATAATGACCAACTCTTCTTTGGGAAAATGAGTGTTTCTCATTGGAGGATTCTTTAAAATGGAGAGTGGGGATGGTCCCCAGAGGGAAGAGATCGCCTGGACAAAGCACACGTAAGTGTGAAAGGACAGTGTGGGTACTGGCAGGAAGCTCCTAGTGGCTACGGCACAGGCTGTGAGAGGTGAAGAGGTGGGAGAAGAGGCAGTTTGGGAAACCCTTGGCGGGACCACCTCCACTCGATGGTGCTGATGGAGGGAAGGGGAAAGATTAGGAGGTTGTGGGTTCCAGCATGGGGCTGGCCATTCGTCATACACCATCTCATCCGGCCCTCACAGATGCCCAGGGCTCAGACCCTTCTCCCCTGTAATGGGTGATGCAGCCTAGGACAAGTCACTCAACAAGACCAAGCTTTAAAAAGTCATCATAAAATGGGTACAATAAAACCTTCCTTGCATGGCTGGTTGTAAAGGTTAAACTCAAAAGCATGAGCCTTCTGTTTCTGTCAATTTGGAAATCCCACCGGTTGGTAAAACGGGGCCTCAGAAGCCTGAACGTGTGGGTTCTGACTAGACGGCGCCTCTCCATGGAGGTCCGTCCATGGGGAGCTGAGCAGGGGGACAGCTGAGGAGAGAAAGGAATGCTCTTTCCTGTGTCCACAAGGTCACATGTAGGTAAAATGACGACACTGTGAGTGAGCGCAGTGTGAGATGCCACAGAAGGCTGAGTTGGAGTGCTGAGCTGGGCTCCGATGTCCCCGCCCAGGTGGGAGCACGTGCTGCAGCGGAGCACAAGGGCAGCTGATGGATTTGCTGAGCACTGTTTCAGGCGCAGTATCAGTTTCTTCCAAATTTCCTAACAAAACAGTAGAAAATAATACTATTATTTACCATTTGCTGAGCATTGACAAGACACAAGATGCTGTACTAAATCGAATTTCACTATGAGACATTTATTTTCTATATGTTTTTTAGTTTAAGACTCACAAAGCCCTTATAAGGCAGTATTATTATTATTATTATTTTTTTCCTTTTTGTCTTTTTTTCATGACTGGTAACGGGATCGCAACCCTTGGTGTTGCGCTCGCACCGT
>NW_007734498.1:69310-77730 GCF_000696425.1 Galeopterus variegatus
CTCAGCCAGTGAGCGGGAACTGGTCTCCACATGGGATCCGAACCCTCGGCAGGAGCGCTGCCCTCTACCGAGTGCACCACCGGGCTGGCCCCGAGGCAGGAGTATTATTATTATTATTATTTTTTTCCTTTTTGTCTTTTTTTCATGACTGGTAACGGGATCGCAACCCTTGGTGTTGCGCTCGCACCGTACTCAGCCAGTGAGCGGGAACCGGTCTCCACATGGGATCCAAACCCTCGGCGGGAGCGCTGCCGCGCTCCCAAGCGTTGCACTCTCCAGTGCGCCACTGGGCTGGCCCATGAGGCAGGTATTATTGATCCCCATTGTAAGTGTGAGGAAGTTGAGCCATGACATGATTAAGAATATGTCTTAAGGTCATTCTGCTCATCAGTGACAAGGCAGGAATGCAGGCTGCATGGGCTGGTGAGTCTAGGAGGCAAAACCCAGGTGTGAAGGACTTTCTTCAAAAGTGTACACCAGGCTTCATCTTACCTCTTCCAATGGTAAGTCTGGTCTTGCCTGAAAAGGGAGAGGTGGTTCATAATCAGGACTGGGCCTAGCAGACCAGCCCTGCGGAGAGGAGATAACTCTCTATAAAGAGCCATGGGGTGAAGTAGCTCAGCACAGACATAATAAGACTCTTGTCTGAGGCTGCAGTGGGAAGCCCTGCTCTGCTAACCCCCCTGACGGGCGCTTGCTGATAACTATGCATTACCGCTTAGAATCACAGGCAGTAATTACTAGACAGGAATTCAGCCTGAAAGGTGAGATGCAAGTGATTGGAGCTAGCAAGCTTTGGTTTCCTCTGCCAGCGTTAATGTCCGAGGACAGAGGATGGTGACTCTCTTTGGAGGAGGGGATGGAGTTTGGAATTCTGGATGTCCTGTGCTCCTGATTATATAAAAATCTCCAACAGCTCTATCCAGTGCTGAAATGGACATATTCAAATGCTTTACAAAATGACTGAAGCAGGATATTAGAAAAAATAAGTCTAATTTTTCTGCTGCCTCCTTAGAAGAGAGATGCTCTGAGAGGACCAGTTCCAGAACCTCAGCTCAACCTGCCATGGCCCCCCATGAGCTGACTGCAGCTCAGACACCTGGTGGGCAACTTTCATTTCAACTTTTGTTTTCATTTCCTGAGTTGGCTTCTATTGCCTGAACCTGGCTGTTTTGTTTCACAGCTGCTGCTATTTTGAATTTGTAAAATCATTTCTATTCTTAAGTGAGGAAGTGTGGTCAGACAGTGAGAGCCCACAGTGCTGCGTCTGCTCCAGCATCTCCCCCGGTGGTGAGACACGCAGAGCTGGATCCAGGCTTTGGGACCATGTAGCAGAGTTTCTGATTAGGCATATCTGGCACCTCAAGGCTCCTGCCCAGTGGTAGGGAGCCACACCAGGGGAATTAGGACACAACGCCTGGGGACGGATGCCCTCCAGTTCTGAGATGCCTGGAACCTGGATACAAGACATCTCTGCTGCACCAGCACAGGCAAAGTGGGCCAGTAAACCTGTACAGCCTCCTGGCTTTGCCTGAAGAGGACCAGTTATTCCCTTGTCCCCTAAAGACAATGCTCAGCTACTGCCCTGCCAACCACACATCTATTTCCATCCCAGATCCTGCAGACACAACCAAGGCGCCTGGCTAGCAGCTCACCTCCCTTTCTCCTTCCTCTTCCAGCCATAATTGGGAAAATGCTTTCCTGTCTTAAAAATGCATGGGCACTGAAGATGAATGGGGACTGAGAGCTAAATCCACTATTACTATTCTACTCGAACCTGTTGTTTATTTTCCACGGAAACTAAATAATGGATCTAAACTGTTTGCTATTACTTTAAGGAGCTGCTGATGCATCATAGAAATTTTTGAAAGCATTCATGATTCTACTTTAGATTCATGATTCTACTTCAAATGCAGCCATTTTTCCCCTCCTCTCCCCTCTCATTATTATTATTATTATTATTATTATTATTATTACTATTATTATTATTATTGTTGTTGTTGTTATTTTTGCAAAATCTTTGCAAAGGAAAAGACCCTTGCTTAGCCAAGAGTTTCAGCAACAGTTTTTCTTTATCCTGAGCTGAAGTGTGGTTGATTATGTCAGGGCATGGACTCTACCGCCACCTGTCCGATTCCTAATTCTGGGGACTTTGGTGCTCTCCAGCACTTACTACCTCCCTTAACATCCTCCCCTGACACGTGCACACTGAGAGAAGAGGCTTAGCCAAGGCTGCATAGAATCTGATGACAGAGTTAAAATTGTCACCACATTGTGATTCTACTCCTGGACCATGAAACTGAGAAATGATTCTCCAAAGGGAAAAAAAAATTGAGAGAAGAGGCTTAGCCAAGGCTGCATAGAATCTGATGACAGAGTTAAAATTGTCACCACGTTGTGATTCTACTCCTGGACCATGAAACTGAGAAATGATTCTCCAAAGGGAAAAAAAAAATAAATTAATTAAAGGGACATCACATAATTTTGTTGTTGACAGGGAGCTTATTGATCATTTATTCCAACCCCATCTTATTACTGGTGAAGAAACTAAGATTAGAAAGGAGTTCAAGTGCTTGCCTAGCTCAAGGTCATCTGGGTAGGTGGTGACAGGACCACGTTTGGACTCAGACATTCCCGCCTAAGGCTCTACCTCTCCGCTCCCCGTACTCATGATTTTCACAAAAAGCAGGATTTAATCGGCTTATTTGGTTATTTGGGTTATACATTAGGCAATTGCTATGCAAAGGCCAATCCAGCGAAACAGATTGCACTAGGTTCAAATGACTACGACATGCTGAGATGACATGGCATTGGCTCCTAGAGCTTAGAAAGCGAGAGGCCACTGGGCTGCACACTTGGCTGTCCTCCACCCTCCACAGCAGCGATTCTCAGCCAGGAGCTTCTCTTCCAGCCATCAAAGGACATTTTCACAAAAAAGCATCCTCCACTACTGGATAAGAATTTCTGTGGGGAGTCCTAAGGCATATGCATTTTGCACAAACTCCACTCAGGACTTTGGAGAAGCCCCTTGTTAAGAATCACAGCTCCTAATGATTGGCAGTGATGGTTGTAGGAGGAAGAGAAGGCGGGGAAGTGGATAGAGTGAGTTTTTATTGATGGAAATAAAATATTGGAGTAAATCATCAGAGCAAAAGAAATACTCATCCTGTTCTCTTTCCTAATCTAACCTGGAAAATATTCTACATGTTGTCTCTGTAGGGATGTGGAACCACTAAGCCTATATGAAATATCATCCATTCCAGCCAGTCTATCTCTTGAACCTCAGGACTTCCAGGAGAAATAACAGGCAAAGATCAATAACAAAATGCTTGGGTGTCTCCAAAACCTCGAGGCACAATTGACTGACATGAAAATGTGAAATCTAAAGCATCTCCTTTGCTCTTTGTTTCTTGTTCTGGGCCTCACATTGGAAGATGTTTCTGAGTTGGGCAGGAGCCTTTGGTTTGCTGTGCGGTGGGCATGAACCAAAGGCTATTTTTAGTTTCTAACCTCTAAGACAAAAGGCTTTCCCATGGAGGAAGGTAAAATTCCACCTGCTTTGCTCCTGATGTGATCCACAGTTCTGCTGTTATGAAACCCCAGCCCAGCTTCTCTCCTGAAAGTCTGATCACATGGTATGGTCAGGCTCTGACCTGCAGGAGCACAGGGGGGTGAGAGGAGACCAGAGATGACTTGGGCAGACACTTGGTGTTGGGAAATAGAATAATTTAATCAGGCCCCCCTCACCTTAGGTACGGTTGGGGGTGGTGCGGCACATTCTTTATAAGCAAATTGTGTGTGTGTGGGGGTGGAGTTAGTGTGCATGCGTGGTGCCGTGACCTGGCTATTGACTGCCTCGGGTGTCTGCACCGGGCACAGCCATGCTCTCAAACCTACAGCTTCCAAGGACCTGTTTGCCAGTTACCTAGCTCATAGACCTGCATGTGAAGGGTCTGGTGACCCAGCCTGGCATGTGAAGGATCTGGGGACCCAGCCTGTGAACAGGCTGGAGGGGACTGTGAGCTCCAGACCCAGCCCTAGCTCAACAATTGGCCCAGTTGGCAAGGTTTATGGGCAGGTAAAAGAGCCCGACACTTGCCTGTGGACCACTGTGGTGTGCATCCCTGGCTGGCTGTCCTCGCCAAGGACATCCACCCTCTCAGTCCTTGGATGAGGCCTTGAGCAGGGGTGAGAGGGAGTGGGAGGCAGGAGGGGCACTGCAGCTGAAGGAGGCTAAGGAATCATCTGGAAACAGAGATTGTTCTCAGCCACTGTCAGGTTTCAGCCGTGACTCAGCAGTTCTTTCTCTCGGTGAAGGCATGTCTCCGGCTCTGTAACAAATGTAAAGCATGGGCTCCTCAGCAGGCTCCCATTCAGGCCAGGGTCTTTGGAGGGGTCTGGAATGTCTGAGCTGGGGCTTCCTCTGGAGGAAATAACAATAACAAAAACTTTTTGCACAGCCTCATTTTTAGGGCTAGGCATTGTCCTTTGAAATAAAACTGGATGGGTTTTGGGCCACATCTCACTACCAGCTACATGTGGGTTGGCTTGTTTGCAAAGGAATTAAAAAATGCCTGTGGTGGGGGTGTGCACTTTCGAGTTTGCCTGTGATATGCCACCCAGCTGGGTTTGACTTTTACCTCATTGCTTGGGGCCTTTTGTCATTCCAGTCATCTGACTCCTTAATCATATTTGTGAATCTACATGACAACTGTAGAGGCAGGTACTATTATTCCCCTTTTCCAGCTGAAGAAGCTAAGGTTAGGAGAGATTATGTAATTTGTCTAAGGTCACAAAACTGGGAAGTATCAGAGGCAGGACTCAATCCCCTGACCTGATAATTAAAAAAAGCATTTACTTTCTCAGCACACATAAAATTCAGTCTCTGGGAATCCATTGCCCACACCACCCCAATTTTCCAATCTCTCTCTTCCTTGACCCTCTTCTAACACACACACACACACACGCATGCATGCACACACACATGCACACATGCATGCACACACACAAACGCTGCGGTAGTATTACTGGATCTGAGATACCCTGGTACCTTTCTCTTCCTCTTCCTTTGGCCTCAAGATGACTCATAAATTGAGGGAGAAGATTTGCATTTCCCTGATGATCAGTGACGTTGAGCACAGTTTCATATACCTCTTGTCTATCTATATGTCTTCTTTGGAGAAATGTCTATTAAATTCCTTTGTCCACTTTTTAATTGGGTTATTTGTTTTGCTGCTGAGTTGTAGGTGTTCTTTCAAAATCATCAACACAGGATATGAGGGTGATCTGGCTGTGACATCTGTCACCCCATTGATAGCCAGGGTTGATTCAGCTGGTTTGGCTGGCTGGGCAGTTGTCCCCTTCCTCCCTCACCAGTCCATGTGCATCCCTCCTGAAGCTGCATGCTTGGTTGAAGAGGACGACCTTCCCTGGTGGAGGAGAGGACTATTCTTTGGTCAAGGGTATACTAGTAGCTGTGCTCCTCTGTTAGAACCTCCAAACAAGCTCTCAAAATAATCAAAACAGACAGTAGAATAGGGTTTTCCAGGGCTGTAGGAGGGGAAAATGGGGGAGGGTTGTTAATGGGCTGCAAAGTTTTAGTTATGAATATGTTCTAGATATCTGCTGTATGAAATTGTGCCTATACTTAACAATACTGTACTGTGTACTTAAAGGTTTCTCAAGAGGATGGATTTCAATTTAAGTGTTCTTACCGCAATTAAAAACACACACACACACACACACACACACAACACAACCTAAGGGAAGAGAAAATGAGAGTAATCGGAAGTGGATGGAATTAACACTATTTACTTTCCAGGATCCTCAGACAAGGTGGCAAAACTGGAATTGTTTGGACTGGAATCCGTACAGCCTTTATCTTTCTCAGTCTTGTTACTGAAGATGGACTCAGCCCCACCACCGAAACTTTGTGCTAGAAGAAAGCAGAGTAGCAAGCACAGGAAGTTTAACAACAGCTCCATGTACCTTTAACTCTAGGCCATCACCGTGCGAGGATCCTTAAGTTCTGGGAGTGCTGCTTATGACTTGAAAATCCAGAGTAGCAAGCACAGGAAGTTTAACAACAGCTCCATGTACCTTTAACTCTAGGCCATCACCATGCGAGGATCCTTAAGTTCTGGGAGTGCTGCTTATGACTTGAAAATCCTCAATTTCCAAATTCACATGCATCTTCTCTTTGGAGTCAACATCACTGTGATCCCTGACAACCAGAGTAAGTCATCTGGTGGCAGTCTTGGCCAGTGGAAATTTCTGGGTTTGCCCTCCACTGAGCAAAAAGCTGTTGGGCCCAAATTGTTTTCTGTGCAAATATTAATGAGTGACCCTGTCATCCTGACCCTTCAGGCTAACGTAGCCCAGAGGTCTAGCCTTCCTCATCACCCCTGCAAAGTGTTTCTGTGATGAAGAAACTGCTTTGTTCACTTCCCTTTGAGAACCATTCTTATCCCATATTGAAGCCTGAGTGTCATCTTCCAGATGGCAATGATGCATGGGAAGGTTTAGCAGCTGCTGGGATGAGGTCTGCTGGGCACCAGCAAAGGCTTCACGTGCCACTGTGTTTGACCAGACCCAGAAGATGGTGTTGCCTGCTCTTGTCGTTCCTGTGGTTGAATTCATTTTGAGGGGCTTATGCACAGCGACATTAGATGGGGATGTTATTTCATGGCAAAGTCCGAGGCTTGGGACAGATTTGCTGTTCATCCCACTGACAAACTGCATGTCCCAACCAGCCCTGACCCTTCTCCTGTGTGGAGTCTGATGTTGGACCACTTCTTCTCATCTTCTCGCTTTGGTGATTCTTGCAGTTAAGAATGAAAGCAGCCATACGCCCCTCAAATGGCTGAGGAGTCACCACCACCTGACCCAGGCCTTGCTGACGATTTCCACCAGGAGCTCTCATTGTGCCTGAAGACGGGCTGACCCAGGATGTGGGACGAGCATCAAGAAGGGAGGGACTGGGTAGGGGATGCACTATCCAAAACAGGGGTCAGAAAGTGGTCACGTGAAAGGAGAATTGAATGTTCTTGGCCAGATATGAAAGTAAAGACCAGGAACCAGAAATAGGTTGACCAGGGAGTTGAACTGAGGATGAGTGAATTTGGATGATAGGGTAGGGCCAAAAATAAAAATGCATATTATTTGGGAATAAGAACCAGAAATAAGTTCTGATTAGACAGCGTGGCAATTGGGCAGGAGATAGTGGAAGGCTGTGTTTGTGTGGTGCCTAGACAGTGATCCAATGGGCAGCAGGAGTTAGTGTGTAGCAGCTGCTCATGCAATGGGGCTCAGCCTCTTCTCCCCCCACACCCCTTCACCCCCCTGCTCCAGCCACACTAATGCCTTTCAGCCCCTCAACCAACCCCCACCCTCCACCATAAGCTCTTCACATTCTCTGTTCTCTTTCTAGAACATTATAACCCCACCCTTATCACTTAGCTAATGACTGCCTCTTCATTTCAAGCACGGGCTGAATGTCACCATGGCCTCTATGAAGCCTCCCCTGACCAGCATGTCCTCCTTGGTTTTGCTAGAATCTTCCCTGTGCCCTCATTGCTCCCGTACTTCACCTATGCCCGCATTTCTCTCTCCCCTTTACAATTGCTTATTTGCTGTTATTCTCCTCCAATGCACTGGGAGTGCCAAGAAAGCAGGGACCTGTCTATATTGCCCCCAATATCTAATAAATTGCCTTCCTTGAGTAAATAGCAAATAACATTTTATTTATTCATCAGGCACTTTCTTTCTCCTGCCCTGATAAGGAAGATCAAGGTTAGCACTATAAATGATCATTCTGTTGTCCAGATGAATTAGTCTTGTCTCTTCAACAGTCCGTGAGTCCCTTGAGAATAAAAACCATGTGTTCTGGTTCACCTCTCTCACTCCACAGGCTACTTCCTTCCACAAAGCTCCACATAGTGCTGAACTATAGTAGATCCTCAATAAAAATGTGCTGTTTGATTACAGTGTTTACCTATCAGACAGGAGGGATTATCTCTCCCCTAAGCTATGAAACAATTTTGCTTCAAACTTGTCTGAGTGTTTGAGATCAGACAAGATTCCTTTTTAAAAAGGGAAAAATGGGGCTTTAGTAGGTCTTTCTCTCTTTCCCTGCTGAAGATGAAGTAGGCATTTTGTTCAATTGGAGATACTGTTTGCAAGAAATAACCCTTGGGATTTGAGAGGGATTAATTGGCCAATGGAGGGCTCTTATTTTTTTTCATGTAATGCTATTGAAACCTATTCAGAATGACTGAATAATTAATGCCACGTTGTACGAAGTATGTACCCCAGTTCCTATGACAATTTTTTTAACTGCAGAGTTTCAAGAAGACTAGATTTAGTTTACTGTGTGTTTTGCTTCTTCAAGAGAAACATGAGATGAAAAACTTCTCCACATC
>NW_007734498.1:78236-81881 GCF_000696425.1 Galeopterus variegatus
CTTGTCTGAGTGTTTGAGATCAGACAAGATTCCTTTTTAAAAAGGGAAAAATGGGGCTTTAATAGGTCTTTCTCTCTTTCCCTGCTGAAGATGAAGTAGGCATTTTGTTCAATTGGAGATACTGTTTGGAAGAAATAACCCTTGGGATTTGGGAGGGATTAATTGGCCAATGGAGGGCTCTTATTTTTTTTTCATGTAATGCTATTGAAACCTATTCAGAATGACTGAATAATTAATGCCACGTTGTACGAAGTATATACCCCAGTTCCTATGACAATTTTTTTAACTGCAGAGTTTCAAGAAGACTAGACTTAGTTTACTGTGTGTTTTGCTTCTTCAAGAGAAACATGAGATGAAAAACTTCTCCACATCAACACCTTACATTTCCCCATAAATAGGGCATCTGTTAACATGGATTATGATGTATGCAATGCTAACATGGTTAGGCCCAAACACTTACCCCAAAAACTAATTTGAGAAAAATGAGAACAAAAATCAAGGGAGAAAAAATATTAAAGAAAACACTGATAAGTTATGAGTAAGCTTGGCATTTTGGAGTCAGAGGACGGGCAGCATTTGTTCAACAGGATTTGCCATGTATGAGCACTGTGCTAGGAACAGAGCAAACAAATAACAGCCGATAATAGTAACGACGACAGCCTATCCCACTAAGGCAAGGACTTTAACTTGTTCACCACTAAACATGGAGTGCAGTAGGTATGCAATAATATTAAATATGTATGTGATGCTATATGTGTTATGTATATATATATACACATATGTATAACTACATACACATTATGATGCCTAACCCTCATGTCAAAATTATAAAGTTAGTAATAGCACAATCCTTATTTTACAGATGAGGCAAAGTGGGATTGATATAGGAGGTGCTCACTTTCCCTGTGCTTGGCTTTCAGGACACGCCTCTGGGTTTCCAGCCACTCCCTGAGGTCTCAGGTCCCCTCCTCTGAGCTCTCCCCTGGGGGAAAGTCACTGTTGCCAGTTAGACCAACTTGTAGCACCAACCCCGGGAATATGAGACCACAGTGGCTGGCTATGCAAATCCAGTGGCTGGGCGTGCTCGATAGAGAGCACAGGATACTCTTGAATACGCCTGGTGCATATAACTGGGAAGCACCCCCTTAACTGAATGTTCATCAAATAAACTATAAAAGCCGAATCCCAGCTGAAGGCGGAGTCGCAGCTCACTGTCCTGGAGGCCACCTGCACTTGGCTGGCTGAGGTGTGTATATTTCACTTTGTATCCACCTTACTTCAGCAAGTGGCTGCTCAGGCTGCTCAGACTGTGCTCTTGAGTCAGCCTGCACTCNGTCAGCCTGCACTCTGTACTGACCTTTAAGCATGTTTTTGTTGTTGTTTAGTTTAGTTGTTTAGGCTTGATGTCTGCACTGAACTTCTGTGTTAGACTTGGTGTGGGTCCTGCTCAGTGTCTGGAGCATGCCGCACTCTCTGTGCAACCTGCATTTCTTATCTGTCACATTAAACTAGTTCTCACCATCTACTGTGGCTCTGCCCTTGAATCCTTTCCTGGGGCAGAGTCATGAACATGGACAGAGGACTGGGTGTGTTGAGGCTGACTACCGGGCCCCCTGGACCCTACCTCCGACATCAAGACCATGCAGTGTTTGTCCTTCTGCGCCTGATTCAGCTCACGACACATCAAGAACTCCCTTCGTGCCCAGTCAGTAAGAGGCGGCGGGTGCATAAAAAGAATCGATGAAATGAAAAATGACAGGACAAGAACGTGTCACCCTTCTGATCTGTGTGAGAGGAGACCCTCAGGGAGTTCATTTGNCTCTCAGGTGGGGTCTTCTGCTTGAACACATAGGTCTGAAGGCTGCTGTGGCCACCAGGGGATCTTGGAGAACAAGAACTAGAGGGTGTGGGGGAGTAGCTGGTGGCAGATGGAGACATAACCCTCCTCGCCTCTGAGGCTTCTGAGGCCAGCACCTGCCCTGAGGCCCTGCTGGCCTTGCTTTCAGAAGCTTCTTAGAGCAGAGGGGAAGAGGAGGGAGAAAGCCCCGAGGGCAGGGCTGGTGGTTCCCGGGACTCCTGATTATTTACTGCCCCCGATGGCAAGTCACCAGGGCACCTACTGCTGCACTCACGTAAGGGGGCCAGGCCACACTTGGCTCCACGCACTTCCTCGACCAAAACCCGAAGCTGCCTCAGCACGTCATCATCATGTACGGCCCAGTCCCTACACAGCTCTTCCGTAAAAAATGCCAGGATGCCAGCCTGGTGAAGCTTCTGGAGGAGTTCTAAACATGGGGGTGGGAGTCAGGCTAGAATAGGTCCCCCCCGGGTGATTCAGTGCCCGGACCTTGCTCACTTTCAGGGCACCTCCTCATGGGTGGCTGTGGGATCCTGCTTCGGCCATACCTGGGTTCCAGGTGCACATGGGAGGCCAGGGCCAGAAGCAGAACAGGCCAGGAAAGTGGCCTCCCCGTTCCTGCCCTCTGTCAGTGTCATGTCAGGGGGTGGGCTCGGTGTCTGGAAACACCCACGGTGCCCTGCACCACCCCCCATGTTTGGCCTGGCACGACCCCTCCCCCATCCATGACTGGCTCACTTTGGGCTGAGGCGGCCTTGTGGTCAGTGTAAACAGTTGCCATTGTCAGGCCAGGTCCTGTCCTTTCTGCTTTCCACCCTGAGTTCCCTAGGAACAGGTATACTTACTTCCATGAATTCTCATGGTTGTCAATGCCATCGCTGTTAGAATTAGCTCCCCCTCCAGGATGTAAACATCCCAGAGCCTCATGGTCAGGTGGAAAGGGATCTGCGGGAAGAGCAGGTGTGGGAGATGCAGGCCTGGCTGGGCCAAGCCCCAGTGGCCTGAGGTCGGCCCACTGGGGCCTCACTTTGTAGTGTGGAGCCCCAAGCAGGGAGGANGGTGGGCTCAAGCCCTCAGTGAGCCTTCAGTGGGCATGACAGGGCCTGGTAATGGGGCTACAGTGGGGGTGAAGGACTGGGCCTGTTCTGTGTCCCTAGGGGTGGCCACAGCTGATGGACAAGTGGCAGGGACCCAGCACTCTTTTTGGAAGCTGACATTGGGGAACTACGGGGCCCCAAAGTCCACATCACAGGGGAGGTTTGGCAGCGAGCTCCACTGCAGGAGTTTCCATATTACTGTTGGCCTGTCCTGGACTGGGGCCCTAGGGGTGGCCACAGCTGATGGACAAGTGGCACGGACCCAGCACTCTTGTTGGTAACTGACTTTGGGGAACCATGGGGCCCCAAAGTCCACATCACAGGGGAGGTTTGGCAGCGAGCTCCACTGCAGGAGTTTCCATATTACTAGTGGCCTGTCTTGGACTGGGGACAGAGGCGGTGGGCCAGAGAGGGCCAGTCCGACATCTCGGCGGTGAATCTCCATGCTTCGGGAGGCCAGCCGAGGCCCGGGTCCTGAGGACACCAGATCCAGGCCCAGGACCTCCCTGGGGAACTCCTCTCTTCTCGCTGAAAGAAAAGCAGACGTGGTCAGCTTCCACACGGAGCCTATCCGGCCCTTCCAGGACAGACCCCATGGACCCGGCTCCCTGCAGTGCTCCTGGTTGCTGTGTGGCCTCCCTGGCCTGATGCTGAGGACATTCCTGCAGTTTGATGACCCCAAAGCAAAGG
>NW_007734498.1:83181-87861 GCF_000696425.1 Galeopterus variegatus
ATTTACTGCCCCATTGGCGAGTCACCAGGGCACCTACTGCTGCACTCACGTAAGGGGGCCAAGCCGCACTTGGCTCCACGCACTTCCTCGACCGAAACCCGAAGCTGCCTCAGCACGTCATCATCGTGGATGGCCCAGTCCCTGCACAGCTCTTCCGTAAAAAATGCCAGGATGCCAGCCTGGTGAAGCTTCTGGAGGAGTTCTAAACATGGGGAAGGGAGTCAGGCTAGAAGAGGTCCCCCCCAGGTGATTCAGTGCCCAGACCTTGCTCACTTTCAGGGCACCTCTTCCTGGGTGGCTGCGGGGTCCTGCCTTGGCCATACCTGGGTTCCAGGTACACATGGGAGGCCAGGGCCAGAAGCAGACCAGGCCAGGAAAGTGCCCTCCCCATTCCTGCCCTCTGTCAGTGGCATGTCAGGGGGTGGGCTCGGTGTCTGGAAACACCCACAGTGCCCTGCACCACCCCCCATGTTTGGCCTGGCTCGGCCCCTCCCCCATCCATGACTGGCTCACTTTGGGCTGAGGCGGCCTTGTGGTCAGTGTAAACACTTGCCCTTGGCAGGCCAGGTCCTGTCCTGTCTGCTTGCCACCCTGAGTTCCCTGGGGAACAGGTATACTTACTTCCATGAATTCTCATGGTTGTCAATGCCATCGCTGTTAGAATTGGCTCCCCCTCCAGGATGTAAACATCCCAGAGCCTCATGGTCAGGTGGAAAGGGATCTGCGGGAAGAGCAGGTGTGGGAGATGCAGGCCTGGCTGGGCCAAGCTATGGTGGACTGAGGTCGGCCCACTGGGGCCTTACTTTGTAGTGTGGAGCCCCAAGCAGGGAGGAGATTCTCCATGAGGCTGCCTGAGACATGGTCCTGCAGCTTCTCAAGGGGTGAATTCAGAGCAGAGAGGCGTGTCTCCCGGACAGAGGGACTCCTGGGGGCTCAGGGCTTCCTAGGGCTCTTCCAGGATAGGTCATGGCTGGGTTGGCCCGTGATTCTGACCCAGAGGCCTGGCTTCCCTCATGGGACAGGCCTCTGCAGGGCCTGGCCTGTCTCTCCAGCAGGGACATGTCTATGCATCCTGTGAGGTGGGATCATCTGGGTTCGACCAAGGGAGCCACATGCCCAGGCTGGGGGAGCCAGGTGCTGAGCGGAATGAGGGTGTCCAGCCCGGGGTGTCCCTGCACAGCCTTACCTCCTCGATGAAGCACTGGCTGAACCAGTTGTTGTATACGTCTGCTGTCACTCCCTGGTTGTCCTGACAGAAGGAACACAGGTGCTCAGGGACCCCTGGGTTGGCCTGAAAAGCTGCCAGTTCCAGGGCCCTCTGGCAGGCGGTTTCTCAAGGGGCAACATACCTGGGGGTGGTGGCCAGGGCTCCCTGCAGTCTGGCCCCTGCCCCCTGCACAGATCCTCAGATGACCAAATGTCCTTAGCCCTGGTCGGCCTGAGTCTGCCCTAGTCCCCGTGCTTTTGTCCCTCCAGGTGAAGGAAAAGGAAACCAAACTTTAAACCCATTGACAGTAACATATTCCAGAAAAGGCTCTGGTGACTATGCCCCTCACTGTGGCAGGAGGGGCTCGGGCTTTCCCTGTCTCCCTGACCTGCCGGGACCCAGGACCGCCAGGGAGGAGGCGAGGGGAAGTTTCACTCACCAAGTGCTTCTGTAGCTGCGGCAGCATTGTTCTGAGCAACAGCTCATGAAAGAATTGGAGTCTGCGGAGCTTTGGGGATCCTGGTATGTAGAATCCTGAGAAACACAAGGTCCCCCCCACATGAGCACCTGCTTCCCCAGCCAGGTGGAGCCAGCCATGCAAGGCCGTACACTGACACAGGTGAGGTAACCTGGGAAGGCTGAGGTCCAAGGCTGGAGGAGTTGGGCATTGCAGGGTGCCCCCAAACCCAAGGCTTCTTCCTCTTCCCACCCAGTGACCCCACTATGTGTCCTCAGCCTTGAGGACAATGGGTGGGGATGTCCTCTCAAGCATTGGTAGACTCGCTGCCCAGCTGTGTCCTGGGATGAGGCCCCAGTAGAACTGGGCCGACTTCTAGGCAGTAAGGAAGGACGATGGCGGATTGAAGGGCCGTGGCCCTAGTCCCCGTGCTTTTCTCCCTCCAGGTGAAGGAAATGGAAACCAAACTTTAAACCCATTGACAGTTACATATTCCAGAAAAGGCTCTGGTGACTATACCCATCACTGTGGCAGGAGGGGCTTGGGCTGTCCCTGTCCTCCTGACCTGCTGGGACCCAGGCCCTCCAGGGAGGAGGCGAGGGGAAGGTTCACTCACCAAGTGCTTCTGTAGCTGAGGCAGTATTGTTCTGAGCAACAGCTCATGAAAGAATTGGAGTATGCGGAGCTTTGGGGATCCTGGTATGTAGAATCCTGAGAAACACAAGGTCCCCCCCACATGAGCACCTGCTTCCCCAGCCAGGTGGAGCCAGCCATGCAAGGCCGTACACTGACACAGGTGAGGTAACCTGGGAAGGCTGAGGTCCAAGGCTGGAGGAGTTGGGCATTGCAGGGTGCCCCCAAACCCAAGGCTTCTTCCTCTTCCCACCCAGTGACCCCACTATGTGTCCTCAGCCTTGAGGACAATGGGTGGGGATGTCCTCTCAAGCATTGGTAGACTCGCTGCCCAGCTGTGTCCTGGGATGAGGCCCCAGTAGAACTGGGCCGACTTCTAGGCAGTAAGGAAGGACGATGGCGGATTGAAGGGCCGTGTCAGCCACGTTGGAGCCGTGTGCAGCCATCGGGGTGACAGGTGTGAGTGATGGGGGGTGTGTGGCTGTCTCTTAGACTCCAGGTCTGGCTGGGGGACACCAGTTGGGGAGACGCTGCCGACTGAGCTCTGTCTGGTTATTGGAAGGGAGGCTGGCAGGATGGCCAGCGTGAGGCAGAAGGACCAGCAGAAAGGAGAAAAAGGCCTGGACAAGGACGAGGCCACAGGGCCGTGGCCACAGGAAACAGAACGCAGGCCACAGCGAGGCTGCGGTTCCCTTCTCTGACCGAGACACAAGGTGTCCAACTCAGGGTTACAGGTCCCTGTCCAGACTTGGGCTGCTGGGGGACTGTCCCTAGGGGACTGTCCTGGAGACTCATAAACAGTTGGAGAGGGACGGTGCCATGGCTGTAAGCCGCCATCACTTGGCCAGAGTGGTCATCCCTGGCTTGGCTGCACAAGGCACTGTGGGCAGCTGTTCACCTACCGTGCATGTTGTGACGCCGATTTGTCATGAGCTGGACCAGTGCCCAGAAGGCGTCCTCCTCGTTTAGGTGCATGAGCAGGATGGCAGCAATGTGGCTCATGCCCTCACAGTAACCCACCTCCTGCAAGAGCCAAAGTCGCCATGCAAGGTTGTGCCCTGAGACAGCTGAGGTCACCTGGGATGGCTGAGGTCAAAGGGGAGGACTGAGGTTGCCGGGGAGTACTTTGGTCAGCTGTGAGGGCTGAGGTCACCTGGGAGGGCCCAAGTAGATGGGAAGGTTGAGAATACCTGAGAAGACTGAATAAAGGTAACCTGAAAGAGCTGAAGTCACATGGGAGGCTAAGGTCACCTAGGAAGGCTGATGTGAACGAGAGGGACTGAGGGCACCTGAGAATGCTGAGGTCACTGGGGAGAGCCGATGTCACCTGGGAGAGCTAAGATCAACCAGGAGAGCTGGTGAAATCTAGAGGGACTGAAGTCACCTGGAAGAACTGAGGTGACCTGGGAGAGCTCAGGTCACCAGGGAGGCCAACCACAGACCTCCAAGTATGTGGGGTCCAGCCTCTGTGCCCCTCCTGGGACATTGGGCATCAAAACTGAGCATGTCCCACACATGTCAGGTCACACGGAGCTCCTGGAGGGACTCCTGCAGTGCAGTGGCCAAGCTCTTTTAGCCAGAAAGGTCAGATCGAGAACTGGCGAGAGCCCCTCTGCCCACATGCCGGGCCAGGGAGGCCTCTGCGCCAGGCTCAGGCCAGCACCCACTGTCTGGATTCGCCATGAGGGATGGCTGTCACTGAGCGCCCCCCGCACAGAGTCCAGAGACGGCCCACAGGCTGCCTGGCACAGGAGGAGAGATAAGCTCAGGCCCCACATGGGCAGCCTGGGGAGCCCTCTCGGTGGCTTTCTCTTGAAAGAACGGTCTGGAAATTGGGGCAGAGTGACGAGCAGCTGGTCAGGAGCCCTCCCAGGTCCCGCACTCTGTGGGGTGCAGGGAAGGGGACCTTTGATCTCTGCCCAGTTTCTCATGAATCATATGGCATTTGTCAATGCACACTCATCTGATGAAAGCCCATGAGGCACCTCGCTCCCCTAGAGAAGATCACTCCGGACACCAGCATCCTGTGACACTGCCAAGCTCTTGGGATTATGGACACCCCAGCAGGAAGGTGTCTGTCCATGTTCTAAGGAGCAGTGGTCAGATACAGTGGCCAAGCTCTTCTGGCCAGAAAGGTCAGATCGAGAACTGGCGAGAGCACCCCTCCCACATGCTGGGCCAGGGAGGCCTCTGTGCCAGGCTCAGGCCAGCACCCTCTGTCTGGATTCGCCATGAGGGATGGCTGTCACTGAGCGCCCCCCCGCACAGAGTCCAGAGACAGCCCACAGGCTGCCTGGCACAGGAGGAAGCTAAGCTCAGGCGCCATGTGGGCAGCCTGAGGAGTCCTCTCGGCTTTCTCTTGAAAGAACAGTCTGGAAATTGG
>NW_007734498.1:88947-91462 GCF_000696425.1 Galeopterus variegatus
CCAGTCATACAGGGGTCAGTGCACGTGGCCGGAAAGGGAGTTTTTGCTGCAGAAATGTCCTGATTGTTCCCACAGCCAGGTGCAGTCGCCAGGACACAGCATGACCTCAGTAGCCATGTCACAGCCTGTGCTCAGCAGTCCTGGTGGGGGCACCACTGAGGACAGCCCACTGCTGATGGGTAGGCCCCAGACCCATGCCCCTCAAGCCCCTTTTAGATACATGGGGATCAGGCCACCCCAGCCCGGGCCTCCTGCTCCATCTCCCCGGGGACTCAGTCCTCACCTGGGGCTGCCCCCTCCTGACCATGTGTCACTTTCCTTCTCTCCTCAAGGGGCCTCTCCCCGTGGGTGAAAGCAAGTGCCTCCGGGGCCCTGAGCTTGCTTCCCTGGAATGTTTTACTCAGGATCTGTGCCCGGGGCTGCCTGGCCCCTACCCCTCAGGGCTTTCCAGGAGTCAAGGAGGGCAGCTCATGCCTGGGCTTCCACTCCCTGATGCCACCTGTCAGGGTGACAGTATGAACCGATGCCAACCCCTGTGAAGGCTCCCATGCTCAGCTCATTCACTTCTCAGGAGCTCCTGATAGGAGAGTCTGACAGAGGGCCAGGGGCTGCCCGGGGCTCCAGGAGAGCTGCGCCTGGGACTGTGCTTCTAGGCCTGTGAGCTGTGATGGCTCCCACACTCCCTGCTGCTAAACATGTCCTGGAGGAGCCCAAGCCCCACAGCCCTGACACCCCCAATTTGGGGCTTCGGGCTCTAGATCGGCCCCACTGATGTGCACATTTGCGCATTTCCACTGCTGTTTCCTTACGAAGAGGACAAGGCCAGATCCCTGCACCTTCTCTTGCAGCCCCCAACCTGCTAGATTAGATTTTGGGGAATCTTTTGACTTGTCTTATATGATCATGTACTTAGAATGCACTGTACTGCAGCTACAGATACATCCTTCTTGTTTGTATTTTTTGTTTGTTTGTTTAATTTGCGTAGGTTTCCTTTATTTCCCCCCAAATTTTCTGAAATCAAGGAGGGTAAGAAAGTCCTGTGTTTCCTTCTATTTGATTTTCACAGGAATGGCTTTGGGAGTTCGTGGCCCTCTAAGATATTTTCTACTGTTTTTTTCCAAATAGTTTAAAAATAATACTTAGTTTATTTCTACTCAGATATTAGTTAATGCTTTGTAAGTGGCTGCTGAGTTTGATGTGCCAGCTTTCTGCAATCTCCTGATATCATTTATGCCTTTTATTTCTTACTGTGTCCATGGGTTTCTGAGCACCCACTGCATCCTGCTGAGAGTCCCGTGGTTTCTGGAATGTGTCCTCCTTGGTCAGGATATATCCTTTTTTTTGACAACTCCCTACATTCCAGCTGGGAAGAACATATTTAGAATGCTCCGTCTATAAAGTTCCATAGGAAATTCATCCCTGGGTCTGTCTTTCTGGGGACGGGTTTACAAGGTTTGGGTTCTTAGGCTCACAGCTTCAGTGAGCATTTGGGAGCTTTCCCCTTTCATCAGGTCTGGAAGATCCAGGCGGAGGAGCTGCCCATGTTTAGAAGAGCGTGTGCACCTCAGCCATGACCAGCCCGGCCCTTGACCGATGGTGGAGCCTGTCTTTTCAATCGGTACTTTGGTCATCATTCAAGGAAGGCTTTTCTTTTTCTTCTACCTGATTCAGTGTTGCTTGGGAACTCATGGTTTCCTTGATTTTCAGAAGTGTGCCCAGCAAGATGCAGGCAGCTTTCCCTCCTAATCCCTTTTATCCTCACCTTGCCTGTGCTCAGTGCCCCCTTTCTACAAATTCCTCACATTTTATTCTCCCTCCTTTCCTTGCATTATGCTTGGGAGAAGTTTTGTGCTGAAACTGGTCTTTTCAGAAAACTACTTTTGTGTTTTTGTTTTCTTCTCCTAGCTCTTTTGGTTTTCCATCTGATCTTGCATTTTTAATCTCCTTCTTTCTACTGTTGTGTTCCACCTGAAATTCAGGTGTCCAGGCATGGCTGGGGCAGGTGCCACGTGGTCTGGGTGCATCCTGGTCCTATCACTGTCAGGTGTGCCCAGAGTGCCCACCACATTTCTACTCAGATATTAGTTAATGCTTTGTAAGTGGCTGCTGAGTTTGATGTGCCAGCTTTCTGCAATCTCCTGATATCATTTATGCCTTTTATTTCTTACTGTGTCCATGGGTTACTGAGCACCCATTGCTCTCCCTACATTTCAGCTGGGAAGAACATATTTAGAACGCTCCATCTATAAAGTTCCATAGGAAATTCATCCCTGGGTCTGTCTTTCTGGGGACAGGTTTACAAGGTTTGGGTTCTTAGCGTCACAGCTTCAGTGAGCATTTGGGAGCTTTCCCCTTTCATCAGGTCTGGAAGATCCAGGCCGAGGAGCTGCCCATGTTTAGAAGAGTGTGTGCACCTCAGCCATGACCAGCCCGGCCCTTGACCGATGGTGGCCACTGTCTTTTCAATCGGTACTTTGGTCATCGTTCAAGGAAGGCTTTTCTTTTTCTTCTACCT
>NW_007734498.1:91561-106530 GCF_000696425.1 Galeopterus variegatus
CCCCGTGCTGGAGGGTGGGGGCTGTCCCCACACCCTGGGCACCGCTCGCTCTCACAACGTGTGTGAATCCTGTCGGATGGAGATGAGCTGCGTCCACCACCGCTGCCTCCTAGGGCTGCTGCTCTTCTTCCTCACCTGTGAGCTTTCTGACCCTTTCAACATTGGGACGCTTTGATGATATGCCCAAAATGCTGTGACACAGCTTGCTGGAAATGGTGCAGCCTAACTCCCATTCCTTTGAGTGTTGGCCAGACTTGGTGACATACTATTCATAAAGAGAATGTGCCAGAAGAGAGAGAAACTTCAAGGCCAGGTTGTAGGAGACATTGCTGTGAAAAAGCAGGATGGGCATGGAGTCTCAGATCCCCGGGATGTGCACCTGAGCACCCTGCAGGCACTGCTTTTCCCAGATAGGGCATCCGGGCTCCTGACCATGCCAGGCCTGTGTGTGTTATGTCTGCTTGAGTGGAGAAGGGCCATACCTGGTATTTTCCTGGGTTCTGCATGTTGACCTTGTCCACTCCCAGTAGAAGAGACCAGGCCCGACCCCGCACTTGGGGGGGAATCCCCTTGTACACCCGGCGAGACATCTGTGGAGAGAAGAATGCTCTGGAGAGAGTCCACAGGGTAACCATGGAGGGGGAAGGGGGGGAAATCACAGAGTGATGGTTCTGGAAGGTTCCAGTGTTTGTCTTCATGGTTCCTCAGGAGAGGCTAAGTCTACCTAGAACTGGGCCTTTNGAGCCAAACAAGGTGCAGAACCTGGGGCTGAGACCCTCTGACTGGGTGAGCATGAGTGGCCTGGCCTGGTGAACACAGGACATGGTGTCCTCAGGCCACAAACCCCCATGCCTAGATGGGGTCCCAGCCTCAATGTTGGGTCCCAGCCTCAATGTGGGGTCCTGCTGGCCAGTGGCAGTCACTCCTGAGCTGCATGTGCAAATCTGGGATGGGCACGTTCGGTAATCAGCCCCTGTGATGGAGTCCTGGGATCAGGAGCTCAGAATCTCGGCCCATCCTGGTGACTATGTGTCCTTCCTATGGACACCTGCCCGTGGTCACAGGCAGGCCAGGCTTGCCTAACAGGTGACCAACCGAGCCCTGGCAGACAGAACAGCTCTTACCTTCACCTCCTGGGTGGTGACACGGGGAAGCTCCTTCTCACTAAAAGGCAACAGAGTCAGAGCTGAGGACTTGCTGCAGGCCAGGAGCCATCCCCTTCCCTGAGCGGACCCCAAGGAGGACGGGCTCCCTTCCCATCCACCTGCAAATCGCAGCCCAGGAGACCACATAGGAAAGGGAGGACAGGGCCTTTTTGCTGGCTGCCAGCCAGGNTCCCAATGTTGAAACATCTTCAGCCATTTGCGGCACCGGGAAATTTCCTTCTTTGTTTGCTATAAGATGAGAGATGATATACTTAGCTGAGCTGTCGCGCTTTTTGGAGTGGCCCATGGATGCCTTGTCACTGTTGTGCTTGGGGTCCTAATGTTACAGAACTGGAAAGCGCCCAACAAGGTGCAGAGCCTGGGGCTGAGACCCTCTGACTGGGTGAGCATGAGTGGCCTGACCTGGTGAATACAGGACATGGTGTCCTCAGGCCATAAACCCCCATGCCTGGATGGGGTCCCAACCTCAATGTGGGGTCCTGCTGGCCAGTGGCAGTCACTCCTGAGCTACATGTGCAAATCTGGGATGGGCACGTTTGGTAATCAGCCCCTGTGATGGAGTCCTGGGGTCNCCTTTGCAGGGATGTGCAGGAAAGCTGGTGACCCAGGCCTGTGGCCCTTCGGCATCAGGACTGGGTGGTGCCCAGCAGCTGAGAGGCAGGTGGTGCCAGGGGTCATGTGTGACCACCACTTACCCTCCCTCTGCACAGGGTGGGCACAGGGGCCTCCACTCCCCACATTACCTTTTGGCTGCCTTTATATTTATCCCAATGTTGAAACATCTTCAGCCATTTGTGGCACCGGGCCATTTCCTTCTTTGTTTGCTGTAAAATGACAGATGATGGACTTAGCTGAGCTGCCGCGCTTTTTGGAGTGGCCCATGGATTCCGTGTCACTGTTGTGCTTGGGGTCCTAATGGGACAGAACTGGAAAGCGCCAAACAAGGTGCAGAGCCTGGGGCTGAGACCCTCTGACTGGGTGAGCACGAGTGGCCTGACCTGGTGAACACAGGACATGGTGTCCTCAGGCAACAAACCCCCATGCCTGGATGGGGTCCCAGCCTCAATGTGGGGTCCTGCTGGCCAGTGGCAGTCACTCCTGAGCTGCATGTGCAAACCTGGGATGGGCACGTTTGGTAATCAGCCCCTGTGATGGAGTCGTGGGATCAGGAGCTCAGAATCTCGGCCCATCCTGGTGACTATGGGTCCTTCCTATGGACACCTGCCCATGGCCACAGGCAGGCCAGGCTTGCCTAACAGGTGACCAACCGAGCCCTGGCAGAAAGAAGAGCTCTTACCTTCACCCCCTGGGTGGTGACACGGGGAAGCTCCTTCTCACTAAAAGGCAATGGAGTCAGAGCTGAGGACTTGCTGCAGGCCAGGAGCCATCCCCTTCCCTGAGCGGACCCCAAGGATGGACGGGATCCCTTCCCATCCACCTGCAAGTTGCAGCCCAGGAGACCACATCGGAAAGGGAGGACAGGGCCTTTTTGCTGGCTGCCAGCCAGGATGGTCTGAGACACAAAAGCAAAGGTGCAGCAGGGCCAGTCAGGGCCGCTCAGGGGCTGTGGGGACTGGGGGTGCAGCGTGCACCTGCCCCTCCTTGGCTGCAGGCAGAGCCCTCTGGGAGAGGTGAGAGAGTCCAGAGCTGCTAAGAACAGCACTGCCTGAGGGTCAGTTGGCTGGTCTCTGACAGCTGCCCCCAAGGAAGTTACCCCATCACCTCTTTTGGCTGTCTCCTGTATCTCTTTGACATACCCCCATCATTGTGGGGTTTTTTGGGTTTTGTTTTGTTGGAGCATTTTCTTACTTTCTGGCACTACAAGATGCTTCAGGTTCATCATATATATGTCCTTCCTCAGTCCTAGACTCGGTCATTTCTCCACAGAAACCTGGCTCTTCTTTTGGAGAATGGTATTATAAACCAAGATCTGGGTGCCAGGCAGTGCAGCTTGTTTAAAGTTCTGCACTGTCTACTCTGCAGCACACCTATACTAGCATATTAGGGGTGCTGCAATTATAGACAATAATTTTAATGCTCTGACAGATGAAAGGATCCACATAAAACTCAGAAGACAATGGTTCCAGAGGCAGTGAACCCCTCCTGGCAGAAAGGTGCTCCAGCTTTTGAGTTACTCAGGTCTTTAGCAGAAATCTAGCTCCATTACACCACCTACAAGCTGTTACACCTGCATAAGATTTGTGTGACATCAATGAAAAGGAATCAACAATCTGAACAGCTGAAATCAAAGAATTTGTCAAGCAGCTAGACCTAGGGCTATGATTGGGGGCTGGGGGTGCAGCGTGCACCTGCCCCTCCTGGGCTGCAGGCAGCACCCTCTGGGAGAGGTGAGAGAGTCCAGAGCTGCTAAGAAACAGCACTGCCTGAGGGTCGGTTGGCTGGTCTCTGACATCTGCCCCCAAGGAAGTTACCCCATCACCTTCATGGGGTCCAAGGGGTCTGGGTTGAGACCTTCCCAGTGTGTCGAGGGTGCACCCTGGAGCTGTCCCACGTGGCACACCACCCCGGCCAAGCTCTGAGCATTCAACACCCCCTGCCGCTGTCTGCACCCTGGCCAATGATCATGCCTGTTCCTTGACTTCACCCCATCCTGTCTGGCCCACAGACCCTGCTGTCACCTCAGCAACATTGACCCTGATCTTTCACTTGCCCTATGAGATCCTCTGAATGTGGCCCCTCAGCCCCCCAATCAGCCCAAACTCCTGCCATGTGCCTGTTCTGCCTGTGCTGAGGGACACCAGTGTGCCATGAACGGCGACTGAGGGCCCTGCAGGTGGCCGGGATCGCCCTGGGCCAGATCTCCAGCCTCAGCTGGCTCTCGGGGACATCAGTGCTGTGTCCTCCTGCCTCCCCCTGCAGTGGCTTTCCTCCTCATGCCTTCCTGCCCTGTCTCGGCCCATGACATCCTCTCCCCGCCAGCAGTGTTCCCGAGCAAGCAGAGAGCAGAGTCTCCAGTGCGCACTGCAGGCCTTGGAGGTACCGAGGCCCCTGAGGCTCAGGGGTCCCAGGTGGAGCTGCTGTCCCTGGCCCCACCTCATCCAGCCTGTCCACCCCCAGTGACTTCACTCTATCCCCAGGCTCCCCTGGGCCAGATCTCCAGCCTCAGCTGGCTCTTGGGGACATCAGTGCTGTGTCCTCCTCCCTCCCCCTGCAGTGGCTTTCCTCCTCATGCCTTCCTGCCCTGTCTCGGCCCATGGCATCCTCTCCCCGCCCGCAGTGTTCCCGAACAAGCAGACAGCGGAGTCTCCAGTGCGCACTGCAGGCCTTGGAGGTACCGAGGCCCCTGAGGCTCAGGGGTCCCAGGTGGAGCTGCTGTCCCTGGCCCCACCTCATCCAGCCTGTCCACCCCCAGTGCCTTCACTCTATCCCCAGGCTCACTCAGTCAGATGCATCCCCAAGTCACCTGTCACATCTGGTCCCCTGCAGCCCAGCTGCCCCAGACTCCGTCCCTCTCTCCATCCTGTGACCTCAGGAAAGACAGACTCCAGGCTGGTCTCCTCCCGACCAGGCCTCACATGACCTCCCAGCACCAGACCAACAGTTCAGGTGGCCTTCATCTGCCACCCCTGCCTGCCTCCATGGCCTTCCCCCTTCCATTCCTGGGCTGGGGCCCTGTCCCTGCCCCTCATCTCACTACATGGTCACACTCTTCCATACACTTTGTGACTCTTTGTGCCCCTCTGATCCTGGTGGGACCTGATGCACAACTTTCCACAGGCTGGACCCAGTGTCCTCGTGCCCTTTGGCCCCACCCTGCTGAGCTGACAGCAGGACAGGCTCCTTCTGGGGACAGGGCTCAGCCCTCAGGTTGCCTCTTTCTTTTGCAGACATAAAAGCCACACTTCTGAGCCCCCAAGGGCCTGGCCCAACCAAAGCTGGGTACCTGCCATCTCCACAGAGCTGCCTGGATGAGCCACAGAACTGCAGCCATGTGCTGACCAGGGTGGACCTCTAGGGGAGCAAGGGACCCTTATCCCCCCTGAGGAAAAGGTCATCACAAGCCTGGGAGACACGCCCTGCCTCATGCTGACCTTTTCAAGGATGGATCCTGATGGAGTTTGGATGTGTTGTCCCCTCCAAAACTCATGTGTACATTTGATCTCCGGGCCAGCTAGTGGCTCACTCGGGAGAGTGTGGTGCTGATAACACCAAGACCATGGGTTCGGATCCCATATAGGGATGGCCAGTTGGCTTACTTCAGAGAGTGTGGTGCTGACAACACCAAGTCAAGGTTTAAGATCCCCTTACCAGGCATCTTTAAAAAAAAGAAAAAAAGAAAAAAAAGAAAGAAAGAAAGAAAAGAAATTTGATCTCCAATGTGGCAGTGTTGGAAACTGATTGAGTCATGGGGGTGGATCCCTCATGAATGGATTAATGCTCTCCCTGGGGGAGGGGGGAGTAATGAGTGAGTTCTTGCTCGATTAGTTCCCACGAGTGCTGGTTGTTTATCGGACCCTATCACCTCCTCTCTCTCTCTCTCTTTTGCTTCCTCTCTCACCATGTGATCTGCTTGTACCCACCGGCTGCCTGCCACTCTCCACCGTGAGTAGAAACAGCCTGAGGCCTGTGCCAGATGCAGCTGTCCCAGAATCGTAAGCCAAACAAACCAATTTTCCTTATAAATTACCCAGTCTCAGGTATTTCTGTTATAGCAACACAAACCAACCGAAACAAAGCCCAACCCCGAGATGAGATGGGGGATGTCAGAGAACTCACTGCAGCAACCCGAGCCGGTCGATGCGTCTGTAGATTTTGAACTCCTCATCCCAGTTTTTCACCAGTGTCCCAGCTTGGTGTCCCTGCAACCCCGAGAGGGCGTGGAGTGAGGGGGCCATGGTGATGGGTTGGGGGCATGGGTGGCTTTTGATGGTTCCTCCCTCCCCTGTGTCCCCAGGGAGCCCAGGCCCCTCTGACCTCAGGGACAGCAGGAGAGGCCAGGACTTGCCTGCCTCAAGGGAGCAGCCAACCCTGTACCTGCTGGTACTTCTCTATGATGTCGATCACCTCCTGGGCCCACAGGGTCTCTATACCCATCTTCATGTTTAGTCTGCAAGACAAAAGTAATCCAGAGCTAGCACTGACCCTGAGAGCTTCAGAGAGTACCCCTAACTGCTCAGGCCAGGGATCCAAAATTCCACCAGCAACACTCCCACCCTCCGCCCCCAACCCCCAGTAAAAGGGACCAGACTCTGTCTCCACCCCACAGTGGTCTCGGGGGTTTCTTCCCCTGGCCAAGGTTAAGCTACTGCCGGAGGACCTGAGAACCAGGGACCTGGGAGGTGAGGCCTGTTGTCCCCAAGGTCCCTGCACAGACACACACGTGTGTTACCTGCTCAGCACGAAGGGCCCCGATGGGCCGTTCTGGGCACCAGGAAGCAGAACGTGATTTAGAGACCACAGGTCTCTATACAATTAGCCTCCCAGATGATCTCAGGAAACACACAGTCGTCCAATTCTTTAGAGGCAAAAAGAAATCTCATGACTGCTGAATTCTACTTAAATCTTAGCACCAGCCTAGCAAGAATGTTCTGGGTTTGGGCAAAAGGGTGACCTATGTGACTTAGAAGTAGCCTCAGTGCTTGTTGAGGCCATGCCTTAGGCAAGAGGGACACTGGAGTTTACAGTTCTGAGCGTGGCAGTATCAGAAGAGGCTCCGTCTTTTTCCCAAGCACAGATGAGAAACTAGTGAGCTCTGGGGATGTGTCCTGGAGCACAGTCAGAGACATGGTCCCACCTTGGAGACGGTCCCAAGGGAATACCCATGAGGGGAGGGGCGGATGAGGCCTCTAGAGGACGAGACAGAGGGCAGGACACAGAGGGTGAGCCCCTTTCCCCACCCTGGCCTGCAGGGCAGACACTTGTCACCTGCCTGGCCTCCCTCAGTGGTTCCTTCCCTGTCCACAACTGCCCCAAGACAGAGGGCTCCCCACCTTGCTCCCGGCCTAGGGACCTCACAATTGGGTGGGCCTTACATAGGCCGTGAGTGATGCTCTATGAGGTCAGAGGTGACCAGATGCCCACCTGGGGTGACCCATCTCCCATCACAGACCAGGGCGCAGGCCGCCCCTCCACCCCCACTCTCCATCTTCACAGCCCATGGAGACCCCACTTCAGTGGCTCTTCCAGGGGCAGGCTCTGCCTCATCACGGTTTGGAATCTCAGGAAGAACCTGAATCTAGGGAGGGAGGCTGCAGAGGCCAGAAGTTGTGTCTATCATGACACAGGGCAGGGCAGAGAGCACAGCCCAGGGTCACCTCTGGGTCCCAGGCCCAGTTACTTCCTGTCTGACCCCAGGCTTCTCACCTGCCAAGTGGACACATTAGCCTTAACCCCACGGAGTGTCTGTGAGGATGAATGGGACAACTGTATATGCGGTTAGCACAGAACAGGCACCTGGTGAGGCCCAGTGGGCATAACCCTCGACAGCCACCCAGCGAGGCCTGGGCCACCCACCTGGTAGCACCTGTGTGGAAATCAGCAGGAAGGGAAGAGAGCAGGTCACACTCACCAGAATCTGTTCACCTGTGCAGAGATGTACCTGTAGCCTACAAAAGGGACCTGCACACACAGCTCGCAGACTCCAGAATGAGCCTCCTACTGCCACGGAACTCAGAGGCAGCGGCGCTTGGCAACAGTGACATCATGGGGTTCCATCACCCCATCACAGTGGCCCCTCCCCGGGTCAGCAGAGCCCAATGCCACATCCTCCACCCCCTGAACTCTCCACCCGTGTGGGTGCGTGTGTGTTTGTACGTGTGAGCGTGCACGTGTGTGCCTGTATGTGCTGCTTCCCTAGCGAGGCCTGGCTGCTCTTCTCAAATGTGCACGCAAGTCCTCATCACTGTCACCCCCAGGGTGCATGGTTCTCATCAGAGAGGCCACGGGTGCTGTTCCACCTTTGCTGTGCCCACCTGGGGCTGGCTCTTGGGTGCAGAAGCGGGAGGGTGGAGGGCTCACCCCTCAGCAGCGGGGACTCAGATCATGTGTGATGTGCTAAAATGAAAAAAACAGAAACCCAAAAATAGGTTCACACATGTACCAGCCCAGAGTATTCCTTTAAGATCACATTCAAATAAGGCTTATCCAACTTTCAAATAATTCTGTCTTTAATACCAAGTTTTACTCAACTTCTGGTTAGTGCAAAGTATTCCCATGAAGGAGAGTAATAGTCTTTTTTTAAGGCCATGTAAAATAAACCACTAACTATGTAGATCTCTCAATAATCCTCAAGAACAATCTAAAAACCATGCCCTCTATGTTGTGCACCTTGCTGTTATTTTGGCTTCCCTGCTCGACAGGGAAGCCCTGATATGACGTGTCCCCAGTGTATGACCCCGTTGGAGAGCCTGCCAGAGTAACCCGACTGCTCGCCAAAGAGACCTTCTAAAAAGCCTCAGATGACTTGCCCCTCCTTCACCAGCAGGCTCATGAGTACTAACTTCACGTCCAACTATCCCAGTCCTATCTGCTTCCCAGTCTTGAGGAACTAAAAGGCAGCGTTAATCAGATATTCTTCCATCTGCAACTTCTTGGCTTCTCAGGACTTTTGTCAGGGGACGACTCCCTGCCGTCATGCATCGGACTTCAGTGACTCGGCTTCCACTAGAATCTCAGCACACACGCTCAACCTTTACCCAGGAACGTGCTGTCCTCAGCCCTCACAGTTGCAGGCCCTCCACTGTACATACCAGAAATGTTTTTAACCTGGTGTGGATGTGGAAGGAAATAAACGTAAATCTTGAATTCAGACCTGCTATAATCATTTTGAGTTTTTAGTAAAGATTATTTTGTTCAACAATATTCCTGCCATGTGGTATTCAGCAGGACGTTTTCATCAACCATTTTAAGTGGACATTAATTCCCCACTAAAAGTCCAGATTATAACCACTATTTCTGTATAATCTCATAATGTCAAACATCATGGAGTAGCAATACTCCATGAAACAGGTCAGAGATCACCAAATCTATCAGCTTTCTTTCACTTACTGTTTATTTATTGGTTAGAGGCTAAATAGTACAATATTTTCTGAAAGATAATTTATTATATATACTTGCGGGGTACAGAAATGAATATCAATACATGTGTACAATATGTGCTGATCAAATCAGGATAATTAGTTTACTCATATTTACAAAGCATATCAATCTTTGTGACCCTTAACTAATTTCACACTAACCCTCATCCCCCCCCCTTTCCCAACTCTAATAAGCACAGTTCTCTTGGCACACAAAGAGAAACACCACATGTCCTCAGCCATGAGTGGGAGCTAAAATAAAGAAGGGAAGTAAGAAAGAAAGAAGCAAACAATAACAATAAACGGTAAGATGTATTGTCATAGAACGATGCACTAATATGACAAACAGGCTGCATGTAAATGTATGTCAGGCATATCAGGCCTCACAGTCAGCTTAGCACAAGCACAGCCGTGATAGCCACTTCCTCACCCTGCCCCTGCCCCTCTCTCTTAAGCAAAGTGCTTTCTGAGAAAAACTGGATCCTGTGCAAAATTGAATCTTGTGCAAAACAGGAAAACCGCAGAGCTGTTACAAAGTACCGAATGCTCAGAATAGCTACCAAACCCCTTCCACTAATTCAAACCCTATAAAACCTCTATTAGTCTGTATGGGTGTGGGAACTGATCTCTCAGACTCCCCTCTAGGTTTGCTGGAAATAAACTCCCTGATGTGGTAAGCGTTTGGCTCAGAGTCTTTTGATCCCTTTGTCTCACCAACCTAACAAGGCATTGCCTGGCCACAGTTCCTCTGTGAAGGTGATGTGGTAAGCGTTTGGCTCAGAGTCATTTGATCCCTTTGTTTCACCAACCTAACAAGGCATTGCCTGGCCACAGTTCCTCTGTGAAGGACAGAGAAGACTGCTGTTTCCAGCCATGATGGGGTAACAAACATTGGGCTTAGAATACCATAATGGAACAACTAGAAAACGTCACAAAATGTGTGAATCAACTGTTTGCAGACATTGGTCAGTAGACAGGAGAAAATGGCAATTCCTGAAAGAAGAGAAACAGATTAGGTAAGCTTGGGGACTGCTGTGGATTTCTGCCTGGAGGAAATTTGTGCATTTGGAAAGAGGAACCCTAAGAGAGTGTCGCAGCCTTGATGTACTAAAGAGAGACAGGACAGAGTTCCAGACGCAGAAAACTGTATATGAAAAGAGCTTTAGAAATCTGCATCTGGGTCCCCTTGAGCCTTTATTGAGTCCTAGTCCAGGCCAAGAAGACTGAATAGTCTGGAAAGCCTAAAAGATTTATTACTGGCTGTTTACAAAATGAGTTTGTCAACCTTTGTTCTAGAATGAAAATATAATATCTACAGTAAAAGTTTCACTGGATAAAATTAACATAGATTAGGCACTATAGAAGAAAAGATCAGTAAGCATGAAGACAGTAATGAAACCTATCTAAGATAAAGCACACATTAAAAAAAAAGACTGAAATTAAAATGAAGAGAGCCACAGTGATTTGGAGACAATATCAAGTAGCCTAATGTACATGTTATAGGAGCAAGAGAAAGAGAAAAAAGAGAGACTGAGATGTAAACATATTTGATAAATATAATGGTTTACTTTTTTCTAATTTTAATAAAAACTATAAATTCATGGGCCGGCCCCGTGGCTCACTCGGGAGAGTGCAGCACTGATAGCACTGAGGCTGCAGGTTCGGATCCTATATAGGGACGGCCGGTGCACTCACTGGCTGAGCGTCGTGCGGACAACTCCAAGCTAAGGGTTGTGATCCCCTTAATGGTCATAAACAAAACAAAACAAAACTATAAATTCATGAATGGATGGTTGATGAACTCTACCAGGATAAACACAAAGAAAACCTAAGACACGTCATAATCACATTGCTTAAAACTAGTGATACAGGGCCACCACCCCACGCAAGGTAGGAGGGTGACTGCTATCGGGGACATAGGCTGTGAGGAGCTTGTGGGGGCTTCTGGGAGGCTGGGAATGTTCTTTTTTTTTTTTTTTTTCCTTTTTGTCTTTTTTACTTACCAGTAATGGGATCGCAACCCTCGGTGTTGCGCCCGCACCGTGCTCAGCCAGTGAGCAGGAACCGGTCTGCACATGGGATCCGAACCCTCAGCGGGAGCACCGCCGCACTCCCAAGCGGCGCACTCTCCAGTGCGCAACCGGGCCAGCCCGAGGCTGGGCATGTTCTAAATGGGGCTACACATATGCAAAGAGTCATTGAGCCTACAATTATGACGTGTGCACTTTACTTGATCTAAGTTACACCCCAATAAGAAAATAGATTTGGCCATTTTCCCCCTGAGACCTCAGGCAGCTGAGACCCCTCCCTGGGCCCCTGGGGGACTCTTCAAGTCTCATTTGCAGAACATCCTATTTACTATTCCTGTGGGTCTATCATTCCCTGAATTCGATGTTTTTTTGTTTTTTTAATCTTGGCAGCTGGCCGGTGTAGGGATCCGAATCCATGACCTTGGTGGTGTAAGGCTGCGCTCTAACCCACAGAGCCGACCAGCCAGCCCTGCTCCTCCCTGGAGTTCAACAATCCCAGCCAACCCCTAACACATCGATCTGGCGCTCCCAGGCGCCTAATCTCAGGTCTCCCACCCAGGTCTGATCTTTGTGCTCTTCCTTCCAGAAGTTTCCTCTGAATCATCTTTCACTCACATGAGCTCATAGAAAACTGGTTTTTGTGTGTGTTTTCTTTGGTGAGTCTTTCTGTTCCAATCAATGAGCTCACTCCGACATTCCCTCCAGCAAGTGTCCTTGACTCCCCAGTGCTGGGCACCAAAGGGTCCCTCTGGGTCTCACAGAAACCACCATCGAGTTCCTGGCATCGCCTGACATTTATCCACATACATTTCCCACGCTTCAGCCGCGTCTCTGCACAGGTTTGCTCCTGACGCTGCTGCTGTAAACCGGTCGCAGCTCCTCTGCGGGGTGGTCAATTGAGGTTTGAAAGTGTTGAAGAGGGGACAGACCTGGGTGTTCTTGCTCTGGCTTGAGTCGGCACGCGGCCACCAGGTGGCGGCAGAGTAATCAATAAAGGAGGTGCTGCCTTCCACCTGGCGGCATGTCCTGGAGCAAGTTGGCCCCTCTCTCTGTGGCGTGTGTGGCCACTCGCCCTCCACGGGTGGTCTATGATGACCCCTTCCCCTTCCCTGCCTTAGACTTCCCCTCTGTGCCCGCCCCGGCTCATTCCTTATGCCGCTACCAGGGGGACCCCTTTCGTGCCTACTTCTCCCATGAGAAAGAGTCCGCGCCCTCGCTGCGGTAAGTGTCCCCGATGCAGCAAGTGTCCCCGCTGCTCTGCTCGGGCCTCATCCCCCCAACTGCTCTCCTTCCCCACACCACATGCCCTGCTGGTTGGTTCCTGATGGAGTCTTTGCACTGGCGATGCCCCTGCCTGGCGGGCCTCCTCTAAGTTTCTACTCACGCTTTGGCAGTCAGCTCAGGCACCGCCACCTCCTCCAGGAAGGCCCCTTGACAGCGCCTCTGCCTGCCCCCGGCTGGATCAGGAGCCCTTCAGGCCCCATCACAGCCCTGACCAACCCATGTTATCACGCCTGGTCCTCAAGGAGCCCCTGAGTTGGGAGACACAGAGCTGGATCCCCAAGAGTCAGGGTGGGGTCCGTTCTAGGACATGTCTGGGGTGACTCCATTTTCCAGATGAGAAAACTGAGGCACAGTAATGAGTAGCAACTTGCTCAGGGCCATGCTGGCAGCCTTTGTGGGCATCTGCAGTGAGACCCGCTGTGACCTGGGTCTTCCAGGTCTCGGCTCCAACTCCCCCCAACCCTCAGTCCGGGGTTCGGGGACTCGGATCCAGGGGCGCTCTGGGCAGCTCTCCCCGCCATTGTCCTGCGTGGGAAGGACAGACAGGAGACAGGGGGGTTCAACTTTTATTGACATCAGTATGGGGCAGGAGCAGGGCTGGCCTGGCTCCCGATGGCCCCATGGGATGGAGGAAGACTGTGTCTGGGGCAGGCAGGGGCAGCCCGAGGACCGTCCATGGGCAGAAGCAGGAAGAAGCAGCTTCAGGGAAAGATCCGCCTCTGCCCAGAGTTCTCCCTTTAGGGCTTGTCACCCGGCCTCAGAGTTGGGGAGGGGGTGTGTGGGAGGGGACGGCTCAGGGACTGCCGTCGCCCCCTCTCTGCGCAGCACCGACTGTATCCAGTACACGTAGAGGCCACTTTAGCAAGAAAGTCAGGACACCGGCGGGTCGCGCAGCCCTGGGTCACGAAGGAGTCCACACCCTGCAGGACGCCGTTGCAGACCAAGGGGCCACCACAGTCTCCCTGGGAGGGCGGGGACGGCATGGTCAGTCACCCAGGCTGGGCTGAGGCGTGGCTGTGTCAGGGAAAGGGGTCAGGGGATGGCCACATGCTGCGTCCAGTCGGGATTTTCTTTACAACGTGTGAATGAGAGAGAGGCCGCTCTGGAGGTCGGGATCATTTAGTAGCCTCCTGCTGGATACCTGGACCGCTGGACTCCAGGTGGGGGCCCCAGGAAGAGGAGGATGGGTCCGCCATGCATTCCCGCGCTCCGAGAGGGCTCAGGGTGAAGAGAAGGCCCCAGACCCACACGGGCAGCAGGACACACGCGAGCGTCCACGCTGTGCCTGGGCTGTGGCTGTTCCCCTCCCCGCCCCGCCCCGCTGTAGCCTGTAGCCTCACGGGGGACGTGCCACCTTCCAGGTGAGGAGATGAGGCACCGAGCGCAGCTGCGTGGTGAGGAGGTGGGACTTGGCCCCACCGGAGCCCCCGGAGCCCTTCCCTGGACGGTGGTCCCGGAGCCCTCTCCCACTCCAGGGCGGGGGGACGTACGAAGCAGATGCCAGCGCTGCGACGGGGCACCCGCGTGCACACGTTCTGTGGCCTTCACAGGAAGGTGACCATGATGACATTGAGCTCCTGCAGGCCCCGGGACACTGCAGCGTGGGTGCTCAGGCGCCCCCAGCCCATGGCCAGGCCCTGGGTGCCGTGGGGTAGCTGCTGATTCTGCTGCGGCAGCTGGGCCACTGCGACCTCAGCGCGGAGGGTGGCTGGGCGGTCCAGCTGGAAGGGGCGTGTGCAGCGGTGAGACCCTGTCTCCAGGACCCTGAGGCCAGCCCCTCTTCGAGCCCACCCACGTCCTGACCCCTCCCACCACACCAGCGCCTCAAAGGGCCTCCCTGGGGCCTCTGCACGTGCCGTGCGCTCTGTCTGGAGGCCATGGGCGTCCCCTTTGTGGCATTTGTCACCCATGATCGCATTCATTCATTCATTCATTCATTCACAAAGCACTTATTGGGTACCAACTGTGTAAGTCCTGTTCTAAGCCCCAAGGGTCCAGTAGTGAAGAACGCGGACAAAATCTCATGGCCTAGTACACAGTAGGTGTTCAATAGGTGTTTGCTGAAGGAATGAAGGAATGAGGGACCCCATGAGCCCTGCTGGTCCCACCACTCTGAGCTCCCCAGGTCCCCCCCAACCTGTACAAGGAGGATGTCATTGAGGCCCTGCTCCGGGTCATAATTGTTCCCAAACAGGCGAGTGATGCTGAACCTCTGCTGGGTGGGCTCCAGGGGTCTGCAGGTCGTGGGGCCCCAGCACTATGCTCACCTGGTTGTGGGGGATGAGGGATCAGGGTGCTCATTTTAGGGGTATCCTGGGCTTGGGGCCCATCAACCGAGCTTGAGCCTGACCCTCCCTGGGCAGGTGGGACCATGGGGAGGGACCCCAGCCCATCCCCAGCCCACCATCCTCCCCGGGGCAGGGCCGGGCCTCCCCCTTGGGCCCCGCTCACAT
>NW_007734499.1:0-4111 GCF_000696425.1 Galeopterus variegatus
CTTTACCATTTGATAATATTCACCATTTTCATATATGCCAATATGAAAATGCAAACGATATGCTCCATGAAATTGAAGTTGCTCTCCCCGTTGAAGTACAGTCATCTGCCACTATTCTTTGACCTTGAGCTACAAGCCAAAGTTTATCATTACTTTCAAACTTTGGGTAGCTGCACATGACATTATCTAAAAACTTCTTGAGCTGATATGCTTTGTTTTATACAACAGAGTCACTGCTTGAAAGTGATTTGCAAATGAAAATTGCATTCATTTACTCCTATTTTCCATTAACTTAGCTTGTTTTTGAGGTACAGTTAAAAGGTTTGGTCTTTGCTCAGCAAGGGCCCACAGGTTCTCACCTGTGACTACAGATGATCACCGATAAGCTAAGACTTCCTCGTTAGGATTAAGGGCTGCTAAAGTTTGAGGATTCCCTGTAGGCATGTAGTGCACTAGAGCAAACCTGAGGGTGTGCACACCACTGACAACACCTCTTCATCAGAAGGATATTTATTCACTGAACTCACATCTACCTCTTTGTAATTTTTAGTCATTTTTCTCACTAGATATTTTAACATAGTCACACACACAAAACCTTCTAGAAAATGTGAGTAACCTTCATACTCTGCTTTTCTGTAAGTTCAAGTTTTGTGCAACATATCAAACCTTAGTAATATGGGCTCTCATTCTTCACATAAAACCTATCAAACAAGCATAAATCGGTTTTCTATATCTTGGAATAAGCACCAAAGTGTGTTCTTGACATTTCTCTGGGTCTGTTTCTATTATCTGTAACTACTTTCACTTTTCTAGTAGCAGGAATGTGACCATGCAGTCATCATCATCATAAGAGTGGAATGGAAGCATTTGGCTCGAAGTAACGCATTTGCATCATCTCAGCCTCCACCTCTATGGAAGGTGGAAAAACAGCCCCCAACCATGGCCCCATCCTGATCCCCAGAACCTGTGAATGTGATACCATGCATGGCAAAAGGGACTTTGCTGATGTGATTAAGTTAAGAATCTTGAGATAGAAAGATTATCCTGGTAGGACCAATGTAATCACAAGAGATCTTGTAACAGGGAGTCGGGAGGGTCTGAGTTAGAGAAGGAAATGACTGCAGACATTGAGGTCCGTGAAAGATTGGAGCACACTGCAGTGCTGCCTTTGAAGTAGAGGAAGGGGCCACATCCAAGGAACACAGGCTGCCTCTGGAAGGAGACAAAGGCAAGGGAGCAGATTATCCCCGAGAGCCTGCAGAAGCAACTTAGCCCTGCTGAGATGTGCCAGCAGCTTGTAAGACCCACTCCAGACTTCCAACCTCCAGTGCTATCAGATCATAAACTAGTGGGGGGTTTAAGCATCAGAGTTTGTGATAATTTTGTTACAGCAGCAATAGCAAACTAATACAGCCTCTCATTCAGAACTATTCCCATCAGTGACAGCATATTTATAGATGCAAACTGAATACAAATGCTAAACAGATCGTATAAAGACTCATGAGAATGGAGGCAGTCATTACTTTCTCAGTCCATCAAGCAAGGTGCATACTTTTAAAAAGAGAGACCTGAGTTTCCAATTTACAAATCCGGAAGAAGGCTCAAGGCAGGAGTGTGGGTGTCTGATACAGCAGCAAGATGGCAAGCGGCTAGCAGTGAGCGCACAGGGCAGGAGAAGAGACCAGGGAGGTGGCCAGAGCCCTGTCAACGTGTAGTTTTACAGGTTCATGGAGAACTTTGAACTTTAGAACCCTTCTAGAGCTCATGTGTGTTTTCTGGATACAGTTTTTAACAAAATAGAATGTGAGCAGTGCCCTTTCCCCACAGCTCCAGCTCATGGTGCTAGCCTGCACCTTTTCCTTGTCGCAGCAGCTCCATGTGGGCGCACCGCGCACAGCACACAGGCGGCGGGGCAGGCAGAGAGCCGGCTGTCATTAGGAAGCCGAGTCAGAGAACACACTGACATTGTGGGTGGGTGGCTGCTGATTGGGAGAAAATGTCCTCATCGTTTGGACACCTGAACAGATGAGTAAAAATAGATTCCTCAGGATTTTTAAAAGATAAAACACGCACACACAGAGCAGACCCAAATCTCTCCTGAGACTGTAACAGCTTGAGAAAAAAGAAGAAACTGGAGAACAAAATTAGAAAAAGAAAATTAGGAAAAAAGACTGTGTAAGGCCAGGTCGTTGCCACCAATTGGGGGAGCTCAAGGAGGAAGCAGCCCTGGTGAGGCATCTAGCTCACCTGTACCAGGTACGAACCACGTACCAGGCTCTCTCCAGGAACCCCAGGGCACGGGTTCCCAACAACACACTGTGGTTTGGGGGCTGGTACTTCTTCCTTAATTGATTGGCCTCCTTCTTATACATGGGCATGCAAACACACACAAACATCCTAGTCTTTGAAATGATTCCTGTTGTTGATGAAAGAAAACACTCAAAATCTTGAAATTAGGTTTTTGTTGGACACACAAGAAATGCATACCGGAAGAAAAGAGCCTGCCAGGCAGGTGCCAAGAATGATTTTACCTCAGTGCTCAAACCATCAATTTTACATATGAGGACACATGAGATTCCCATCACCACCACCACTGCCACCACCACCATCACCCTTTCCGGAAATTTCTTTGTCATGCACAGGAATGGGAAAGCCTTATATTCACAAGTAAGCAACTTCAAAAGGACATCACTTTTTTTACATAACAGCTTTATTGAGATATAACACACATTCCAGACAACTCACCCATCTAAAGTGTATAACACTATGGTTTTTAGTATATTCACAGTTTTGCAAACACCACAATCAATTATAGAACATTTCCAACACCCACAAATCCCCAAGCCTAGAAATAGTCATGCCCTGTTTTCCTCGACCCTCCCTCCAGCCCTAGAAAACCTCCAATCTACTTTCTGTCTCTATGGATTTGCCTGTTCTGGACATTTCATATATGTGTCTGTGTGTGTCTTTCTGATTGGCTTCTTACGTTTAGTATAATGTTTTCAAGGTTAATCTATGTTGTAGCTTGTATCAGTATTTCATTTCTTTTTACAGCTGCCTAATATTTCATTGTATGAATATACCAGATTTTATCTATTCATCAGTTGATGGACATTTGGGTTGTTTCCACTTTTTAGCTATTATCAATAATGTGGCTATGATCGTATGTGTACAAGTTTTTATGTAGTCATGTGTTTTCATTTCTCCTATGTATATAGCTAGGAGTGGGGTCATTGGCTCATGTAGTAACTTTATGTTTATCCTTTTTAGGAACTTCCAAACTGTTTCCCAAAGTGGCTGCACACTTTTTCCTTCCCACTAGCTGTGTATAAAGGTTCCCATTTTTCTACTTCCTTGCCAACACTATTCTTATCTATCTTTTTGATTGTAGCCATCCTAGTTGGTGTGAAGTAGTACGCCATTGTTGTTTTGATTCACATTTCCCAAGTGACTAATGATGTTGAGCATCTTTTCATGTGCTTATTGGTGGTTACTTGTATATTTTCTTTGGAGAAATATGTATTCAGATCCTGTACCCATTTTTGATGGGGTTATTTATCTTCTTATTATGGAGTTGTAGGAGTTATTTACATATTCTAGATACAGTCCCTTATCAAAGATATGGTTTGCAAAAATTTTCTCCCATTCTGTGGGTTGTCTTTTCACTTTCTTGATGGTGTTCGTTGAATCACAAGTTTTAATTTTGGTGAAGTCCAATATTTAAAAAACAAGAAAAGTCACAGTACATAAAGTCAACTACATTTTAAAAAGAAATTCAAATATAAGTTTGAAAAGAAGGGAAATCAGAGGATTATGTTTATGTTCAGAGGAACAAAGGGCAGGAACACACTAAAGGTCTGAGGAGCTTATGATAGTTTATCATTGGAGTGAAAACACTGAAGATGTTCTTGTTAGGTGAGATTTTAACTTTAAGCATATTTGACATAAAGTTCTCTTGGTTTTGAAGAGTCTCGTTTCCTTATAGCCTCAAAACTCATACTTAGCATAAGCCATGTTTCCAGACTCGCTCAGCATGCATAGGTGAGACCATCATACCGTGTTCAACTCATTGCACAAATAATTTAACAAGCACAGAGGAGCAAGTGTTGGT
>NW_007734499.1:4121-7173 GCF_000696425.1 Galeopterus variegatus
TTCTCATTCAATACTGTCTCTTCAGACAATCTCATCCACCCTTGCACATTCATCTGTTATCTGTCTGTCTCTAAATCCCAAATCCACCTCTTCAGCCCAGGCCTTTCTCCTGACCTCCACATCTTCTAGAAGTTTCCAGCCACCTCTGAATGACTTGCCAGCACCTCACTATTGAAAGTTGTAACAACAGGGCTGTTCACTCTCACAGCTCCCACCCGTTCCTGCTTTTCTGCTGCTTTCCTTCCCTCAGCCTCCATTTCAGTAGGTGACTAAAGTCTGTTAATTATGTCTTCTAAATGTCTCTCTAATAAATTCTCTTCTTCATCAGATTCTTTTTGAAGGCCATTGACATAGAATATATCTGATTGTGTCATAACTATTTGGCTGCATGTTACTCTCTCCTACTAGACTAGGAGCTAGGGCTAGAGGACTAGGACTGTCATATCTATTTGTGATTTTTCAATGACCGGCACTGTAGGTGTTAGCACATAGTAGGTGCTAATTGTGTGAATGGATGAAACAATAAATGTATAAATAACCTATAATATTAAAAGAATGTTTGGGCTGGCCAGTTAGCTCGGCTGGTTAGAGCTCAGTGTTGGTAATACCAAGGTCAAGAATTTGGATCCCTGCTGGCCAGCCACCAAAAAATAAATAAATAAAATTAAAATTAAAAATAAAAGAATGCTTGAAAATGGAAAGATTAGCTGTAATAAAACCACATGTTGGGAAAATATAGGAAAATGGCCAGGGCCCCTCAGATGTTCAGAATCTTGCCAAGCATTTGCTGTGAGTAGGCTGTGTGTGGGTGAAGTTAGTGCGCCTGTGCGGTACTGCCACCTTGGCTGGAGTTCACTTCCTCCTGGGGCAGCCACCACCTGAGCAACTGTTCCTTTCCAACCTGCGGCTTCCAAAGATCTGTTTGCCGGTTACCTAGCTCATAGACCTGCATGTAAAGGGGCTAGTGACCCAGCCAGGCATGTGAGGGGTCTGGTGACTCAGCCTGGCATGTGAGGGGTCTGGTGACCCAGCCTGGTGTATGAAGGTTTTGTGACCCAGTCTGGAATGGGCTTGAGGGGTCTGTGAGCTCCAGACCCAGCCCTAGCTCAGCAATCGGCCCATCGGTGCAGGATTACAGGCAGGTAAATGAGCCCGACAACTGGCGTGGTCCTGTAGCTTTACAATTGGCATCACGAACAGGATTAGTAGCTATACAATTGGCTGTGTCCACAGGATTCTGACATTAGCCAGAGCCAGAGCACCATACAGCACGTAACAGGGGCACTTTTGTTGTTCTTTGTTTTTACCACATGTTTTCAATACTGTGCGCATAGGCGCATGTGTGTTTAGTAGTTGTAATGATAATAGACATATAATTTTCTGTTCTGGTTTTTACATCGATACACAAAGGTGAGTGCCAGAGGAACCTGTCAAAGTGTAATGACCTTGAAAAGCTACTTAACTTAAAGAGCACATTTTCCCATTTGCCAAATGAACCTAATTATAGTTGTTGGTAATCCTCAGACAAAGGGTGTTGTACAAGTAGAAATTATTTTTAGTATCTTATAGGTTTAAAATATGTTTGTAGGATAGAAATAACTCACTTTCCTTTGTCTCTTCTTCAGAAGGCAAAGCAGGGTAAGGATAACCTACCTTTCCCAAGCAGCAAGGATTTAAAGGATTAAGCAGGAAAGGTGAGGCAAAAATATTTAGCCTCCTTTGTTGTTTTGGAGTCATTTATCTTTCTCTTTTAAAAGTTTTCTCCCTGCCTTTCTCCTGTGACATGATCATCTTTCCTTGAAATGATCAGATATTAGCACCAGAATTATCCCTAGTCCAACACTCTTGATTCAGATGAAGAAAGAGAGTTAGAAGAATGCGAAGCAACTTAAAAGTCCTGGGTCTGTCCATGCCCCTTCTAGAGTGATGCATGCCTGAAAGGATTCTGCAGTCAAAAGGAAGCCCAAACTTTGGGTGGTTTTCTGGTAATTTTTCAGAAGAAATTAATACCAGCAAGAATAAAAAAAAAAAAATTCTAGAAAGATAATGAAGTCCCTGTTGTCCTCATGATAATAGTACATTCATATGAGTTATAGTGAAATACGAACCACAGTGAAATCATGAGGAGAGCCATGATTACATAAGCTCATTGTCCTCTCGTTTACTTTAATGTGACAATATACCTAAGCCAAAAAAAGACAAAGCCATTTTGTGATGTTCCTATTTTGCTATTCATTAACATTCTTTTCTAAACTTGCTTTTGGACTCATTACCTCTGTTTTTTGCACACACAACCACCACTAACACTCCCATTATTGGTTTCAGACTTTACCATTTGATAATATTCACCATTTTCATATATGCCAATATGAAAATGCAAACGATATGCTCCATGAAATTGAAGTTGCTCTCCCCGTTGAAGTACAGTCATCTGCCACTATTCTTTGACCTTGAGCTACAAGCCAAAGTTTATCATTAATTTCAAACTTTGGGTAGCTGCACAAGACATTATCTAAAAACTTCTTGAGCTGATATGCTTTGTTTTACACAACAGAGTCACTGCTTGAAAGTGATTTGCAAATGAAAATTGCATTCATTTACTCCTATTTTCCATTAACTTAGCTTGTTTTTGAGGTACATTTAAAAGGCTTGGTCTTTGCTCAGCAAGGGCCCACAGGTTCTCACCTGTGACTACAGATGATCACCGATANAGGGACACAGGCAGCCTCTGGAAGCTTTAATTCCCCTTGCAAAAGGCAAGGAAACAGCTTCTCCCCTCGAGCTCTAGAAAGGAGTACCACATGTTAACACCCTGATTCCAGCCCAATGAGATCTATTTTGTACTTCCAACCTCCAGAATGAAAACATAATAAATTGGTGTTGTTTCAATCTACTAAGCTTGTGGTAACTTATTGCAACAGCAATAGGAAATGAATATAGATGCATAATAAATAATAATAAAGTTATCTTTAAAGGACTGGAATTAAAGTGTGGAGAGAGAGTACCTTTGTTTTTTGCACTTTACAGTTCTCAGTATGTTTTCTTTTTTTTT
>NW_007734499.1:9849-10146 GCF_000696425.1 Galeopterus variegatus
GTACACATCCTAATCCTGGAACCTGTGACTATGTTATACTATATGGCAAGGAGGAATTAAGGTTGTAGAAGGAATTAGGTTACTAATCAGGTAATTTTAAAATAGAGGGATTATTCTGAATTATCTGGATGGGCTCAATGTGATCACAAGGGACCTCATAAGTGAAAGAAGGTAGAAATGTAGGTGTCAGAGTCACGTAGCCTGATAAAGACTCAACCAGCCACTGCCACAAGCCAAGGGACACAGGCAGCCTCTGGAAGCTTTAATTCCCCTTGCAAAAGGCAAGGAAACAGCTTC
>NW_007734499.1:10757-12859 GCF_000696425.1 Galeopterus variegatus
CATTTTCTCGTTGTAAGAGCTTCAAAAAAAAAAAGTTGAGGTTGTTAAATCTTCCTCTCCCTCCCCCCCGGTTTTTTGTTGTTGTTGTTGTTGTTGTTCAGTATGTTTTCTATATGAGCATATATCCCTCTTGTGATTTAAAAGATTTTTTTAAACCTGTGGAGTTGCCTACTAAAAAAGAGTAATAGGCAATTATAATAAAGAAAATGTGCACTAGCCTCTAAAACTAACATCCCAGTAAGGACATTGAAAAGGGAAAGAGGTAGCTTCCTTCTGTTTGCATCGGAGCAAACTTTCTGGAGGAGGTGGGATCTAAACTGGATCCTAAAGGATGAATAGAATATGGACATGCGGTGTTAGAGGGGAGTTAAAGGAAGGAGGGAGGCTGGGCTGTTAGAAGACCATCGGTGTCATTTACAAGGCACATAAGCAGTGTGTGTCACTTACAGCCTTGAGAGAGTGTTTAGGTCTAAATTCAGAGGGCTTGGATGGATTACTGTGGGTTTGGGCATGATCTGGTAGGCAATGGAAACCAAGAAGTTGTGGGAAAAACTGATTGCATTGCATTTTAAGAATAATCCTTCAGTGCAGAGAGATTAAGGGAGAGAGGACAGGAGAACGCCACCAGTGTGTAGATGAGGACAGAAGGAGGGAGGGCCATGCAGATAGAAATTTGGGAGACACTGTGGAAGCCAGCTCAGGACTGCCTGATCACTCCCCAGCAGTGGGCAGGCAAGAGAAGAAGGGGGATCTTTGGGCCTGGGTTGTAAGGAAGACAGTCCACTCAGAGGAATACAAAATGTGAGGGTGAGTTCAGGTTGAAAAATATATACTGAGTTTTAGATGCCACTGGGGTCTGCTGTGTAGATGCCGTGTGGGCAGTGGGGGCAAGCATGCCTCACAAGGCTTTAGGCCTTGGCAGAATGGTGGCGAGAGGGCCCAGAGCCACACCAGTCTCTGCAGCAGGATCTCCCTTCCTGCCAGGCCGTCATCCCCTCCATTTACCCATGGCTTCCCTGCCCGCTCTCCCAGTGAGTTTTCTTGCCTAGTATAGTGGTCATTTGTTATTCTTTTCCTTTTCCATGCTTAGCCTTTCTACTTCATAAACATGTAGTCTGGCTCCGAGGTCTTCCACTCTGGCTCATTCAGAGGGCCACGTGTCTCTCTGCACACGCGCTGCAGTGCATGGCTCTCTCCCTGCCTCAGCAGTCTAGTGGGAGATCCCAGCAGCCCTGAGAACCCGCGCTTACAGGCCACGCTGTCGAGAAAACTTTATCGTTAATTAGATGCTGGCATCAAATAGGTCTTTTCTTCCCCACATCAGTAAAATGAGAGGCATGACTGGCTTTTTATGTGCACCGTAAAAGTAATTAGTTTAAGACTCTGAAGTGCACAGTTAAATTTTCTCTAATATATACAATGTCTTTAATCAGAAGTTCTTCTAGAGTAAGTCTCACTGAGGCTAGTGCAGAGTAAGGACTGGTAAAAAGCAAGAATAAAAGAATGGATGAGAGAAGCTGCTTACTTTGGGAGGATTCATTCCATTTGGGTTCCAGAAACACACACACACCGACATGTCCCCCCAGTCTCAGAAGAGGACCACCCTTCCCAGGACTCTTACACTAGATCTGAAGAACTTGTTTCTGATCAGCCTTTTCCTCTTAATACCAAGGGGGCCAAAGGACCAATTATTATTGGTTTAATTATTTTATTGTACAGGAAGAAGTAGTATTTAATAATATCAAAATGCAAAATATTTTTCTGACCAGGTCCTGCTGACCCATTCAAACTTATCACTGATTTGGAACACCTTTCAGAATCGAAACATGCTTCCTCTCTAGCCCAAACATTGTAGGAATGACGTTGACATCTCCTTTTTTTCAAGAGGAGCTGACCTTAACAATATTGTATGGAAAATTCCAAGTAAAAAGCCTTAGAATTGCTTTACTTTTCTTACTTTCAATATGAAATAATAACCCACAGGACTCTAAGAAATTTATTTTGAGATAGAAACTTGAGTAACCCACCTATCCCTTCTCTCCATCCACGTAGGCATATTCCTCCACCACCTCCACTTTTACAAAATTATCTACACTTTTTTT
>NW_007734499.1:13338-14756 GCF_000696425.1 Galeopterus variegatus
TTTTTTTGTCCTCAACATATTCCCTTCTGTTAATTCCTTAAAACAGTCACTTTGGATCACACGGGCTAGTATTGGAGTGGCCCCTCCCTGTTGAGGATGAGTTTTATCGTGGAGGTCCTGGTGACCGAGGAATATTTCTGAATTTCCCTCTGAATATCCATCTAAGCCCTTTTCCCCACTCTCTGTCATAACATCCCAGCCACATTTATGAACAGGTATTTAAAGAGAAACTTTGAACTCTCACTTAAATACAGGTTTTTCAAATTTATAAGGCCTTGAGAATTATTTTATAAACACACATAGAAAACAATTTTCCCAAGGATCTCTTTGAATTGGTTTTTTGAAATGGCAACTGAGCAAATGTTACATAATTTCCCTTTTATCACATTCAGAGTTAGAGAAATAGTGGGATGTCCCCAAAGAAACATGCTGGCTCTGACACAGGGGAGCCAAGAGGAGTAGAGAAAGCATTTCCACTGTTAGGTTGTGGTGGAGACTCAGCACAGCCCCCAGAGCAGCCAAGGTCCTCATGTGAGGAGGCCAAGAATTGGGTCGATATGTAAGTTAATCACGGATTTGTTCCTCCCAGAGGCCAGTCTCTTGTATCTAGGTTTAGGCCAGTTTAGCATGGGAGATGAAAAAGCATGAGAGACTGCTTAATTTCTGAGGGTTCATTTCATCTGGGTTCTACAAACACACAAATACAGACCTCCTGACTTTCTAGGTCTCCTTTTCCTAGAGACAGAGGGCTCCAGATGATGGCTATCAGACTGGTAGCCTTTAAAAGCCAAAATCAATGTTTCCTTTAAAATTAGCCACATATTCTCTTCTGGATTTCTGAGGATTTATATTCCCCTTCTGAATGCTATTCTATATTTTGTGCACACAACCTGTTTCTCGGAGGCTGATGGTCCAGTATAAGGATTGTGTGAACCTTCCATTCTCCGCCCTTCCTCTCTCTCTGCCTGACCGCTGGCCATTTTGCTGCTTATTAATCATGTGCCAGACGGGGATAGAGGAACTCACAGAAGTCTGTTGCTGTTGGGGGTTGAGGTGTCTTGCAAAACGTACAGTAAAATGAGCATTCGTTCTGGATTCCAAGGACAAGCGTTCAAGCTGTGCCTCTACCACTTACCAGACCTAGAAAAGGAATATGATGAATGTCAGGTATGTGTTTGGACTTGGAGGTCAGCTGATAGGAGATGGATTTAAATCTCAGTGCTGTCACTTGCTATTCATGTGACTATGGGCAGGTTAATTAACTTTAATGGACCTCTATTTATTGATATATTCATTGGAAATGATAATAATACCTGTCTCACAGCACTGTGGTGAAACAATTCACATAGAAAACTCCAACTACAGGGTCTGATATGTTGTAGGCAACTATTGTTATATGTAATGGAAACCATTGTTAT
>NW_007734499.1:15205-19681 GCF_000696425.1 Galeopterus variegatus
GAATGTCAGGTATGTGTTTGGACTTGGAGGTCAGCTGATAGGAGATGGATTTAAATCTCAGCGCTGTCACTTGCTATTCATGTGACTATGGGCAGGTTAATTAACTTTAATGGACCTCTATTTATTGATATATTCATTGGGAATGATAATAATACCTGTCTCACAGCACTGTGGTGAAACAATTCACATAGAAAACTCTAACTACAGGGTCTGATATGTTGTAGGCAACTATTGTTATATGTAATGGAAACCATTGTTATTTTAGTTGTATAAAATTATATGTTTCCCTTAACCTTCAGTACTGTAACCTATAAAATAATACCTACCTCACATGGTTGTTGGAAGAATTATCAGATTTGATAATATGAAAGTATCATGGGCCAGCCCGGTGGCGCACTCAGTAGAGTGCGGCGCTTGGGAGCACGGCGGCGCTTCCACCGAGGGTTCGGATCCCATGTAGAGACGGGTCCGCTCACTGGTTGAGCGCGGTGAGGGTGCAACACCGAGGGTTGCGATCCCATTACCGGTCACGAAAAAAGACAAAAAGGAAAGAAAAAGAAAGAAAGTATCATGCATATAATAGGCTATAAAATATTAATTATAGCAAATTATTTAAAAGTTGAGTCAGAGAAGCAGTGAGAAATCTCATATACTGCTTTGAGAAAGTATTAGCCTTACCTACTCGAGCTGAATAAGTACCATTCGGAGAGACACCCAGGCTCCTAGAGGAGAGGGGGTAGTAAGAGGAGCCCCCAGGAGATGCCTGGTAGACAGCGGGGTGCATTGCCACCTCTCTCCATGGGCTAAAGTGCACTATGAGATGGAATAAACCAGAGCAAGACGGGTTTTTACTCACAGCGCAGCAGAGAGCAGGACATTAGGTTGGTTGTGCTGGTCCCCCTCTGCTTCCCAGACCCACTGGGCCACATGATGGGCACAGATGGAAGCCACTCACATAGCGGGTCATGCTGCCGTGAGGAACACAGGCCTGTGGACTCAGCACCTTCTGCAACAAGCAGCCAGCAAGCCAGTCCCCATCCCCTGTGGTTGCCTTGACCTACTTAGCTTCTGCATGACCAGCTAGCTACAATAGCTGCTCAGCATCAGGGGGTGGATGTGGCTCAAAGTTTGGCACACCCAGGGAAGACATGCAGGGGCACCTGGGGCCCGTGTATAGCCATAAGCCAGGAATTCCCCTCCTAGGTATATGCACAACTGAAATGCGTGCACGTGAGCACCCAAAGACATACAGAATGTTCACCGCAGCATTATTTTTAACAGCTCCAAACTGGAAATGACCAAAATGTCCATCAGCGATAGAATGGGTAAATAAATTATGGTGTATGCATACAATGGAATACTTATAACAGTAAATAATCTATTATTAGGTAACAGTAAATAACCTATTATTAAATAACCTATGTGAAACAAAACAAAAAAAAAAACCCTGGATGAATCTCATCAGCATCATGTTGAGTGAATGGAGCCAAGACGCAAAAGAATCCAGACTTTATGACTTCACTTACCTGAAGTTCACAAGCAGGCCAAAAAAATCTAATGTGTTAGAGGTCAGGGTGGTGTTTATCTTTGGGGGGGAGGGAGGAGTTAGGGACCAGCAGGGAGCCTTGGGGATACTACTAATGTTCTCTGTCTTGACTGAAAGTTGGTTCCGTGGGTATATTCACTCTGTGACAATTCATCAGCTGTAAATTTATGACTTTATAATTTTTAGCATACATGTCATGTTTCAGTAAAACAGTTTTTGAAGAAGTTAGCCAAGTAGGAAGAATGGAATGCCTGGGCCCCCCTGCCACCATCCCCTTTAATGCTCAGCATCTCCTCCCAGCAGCAAGAGACAACGTGGCAGTCAGCAAGCCAGGCCCCTCTGGCATGACAAGTCTGTCTCCTTCCCGGTACCCAGCTGCCACCATGTGACATGGAACCCCCTCCCTAGCACAGACACTCTCCTGACTGTCAGCATCACTGACATCCCACCCATCCAGAACATTCCATGTGATAATCATTCCATAAGTGACTTCTCAGAACTTTTGCTTGTTCTTGCTTGTGGTGATCCCCGACCATCCCTGGCACTGACCATTTCATATTCTTCCTACTACCTGGTTACTATGGAGAAACGGCTTTTGGTACCTGGCAGACTTTAGCTATTGACCAGGTGTCTGCTAAGGCTTAAATAAGAAATCTGAGGAAAATTCTGGCACTGAGATATTTGAACAGCTTAAGGATGCTACCAAAACCCAGAAATTAGCAATTGCTGCAGAACTTTCATCAGACAGATGCTGGAAATTATTTTTAGCCAATAGGAGGATGGAGGTGGCTGCAGCTGCTGGGAGATGGTTGGGGACGTGAGCGGCTTAATGGAGTAGAAGACGAGGCAAAGAAGTCTCATTTCTCAGCCTGGATTCCCCATCACAGAAAAATATATTTTTGGTTCTTTCTGTTACTTTTTAACTTGGCAATTTATAACTTCTAACATCTGACTGTCAGACTACACAGAAATATTAGCAGAGAGTCTGAGTCTATTTCCCTCTGCAATCTGCTTGAGTCAATGCAGTACCAGTCTTTGCTGCTCCCAGACCAGAGTAGAATGTACTTACTAATATATGTCATATAAAATCAGTTAAAAATAAGTAACATTTAGTAATCAGTTAAAAATGAATTTGGCTAGATTTTTATTCCTGAAAACTGTAGTTGATTACACCAAAACCTGGTCTACCGGCTCTAGCCTTCAGCTCTAGGGGATCAACAGTCATCTTATCCAAAAGCCAAGTGGACAACTGATGTCATCAATCCAAAATACTCAATTCTTTCATTGATAACAATAAAATATTAACTATATTAACTAATTAGAAAAACATTTTGTTCCAGGATGGCACTTTGCACATAGTAGGTACTCAGTAAATATTTATCTACTGTTATTGTTGCCAAGGATAGTTAGGCACCTGCTATACACTCATACAAAACACTTTCATACTTGGTGGTAGAATGAAACAGAAATAATTAGGAAAGTTCTCTGCTAATATTGGTTTATTACCAAGTGTCCTTATGTCCTGGGAGCCTAACAGAGTTTATGTGCATGTTAGGGTGCCTTGTTTATTCTCAATGAGAGTCAAGTACGGGAATAGAGCCCACCAAGAAACTGGTTTGCTTTTTTCAGCTCCCGTGAGTTTTGTAGAACTTCCAAAACTTCCTTGTACAATATCAACATAGTGCCCTTTCACATTAAAAAAAAAAAGCAAAAAGTCCCATCTAAGAATACACAGAGTTATAGGATTCTTTTCGAACTTTAATGCACATAAGAATCACCTGGAATCCTATTACAATGCAGAGTGTTCTTAAATATATTAAAAGACAACAGGCAGATACAGCTAGGCAAAACAAAAAAACAAACAAAAAACCCTAGCTTATTAGCTGTTATTTCTACCATCAGAATATATGGTTGTTATAAAACAGGCAAAAGTGATTGCAATGTATTCATAATTCTATCTTATTTCAAATTTGTACTTATGTTCCCCTTATGACCTTTACCACTTTCAATTTAAATCATAGAAATACTAACTCAGAAGGGGGGGGGGGTCAGGGAGTATTCTTTTAACATTAGATATTTATCTTGTAAATAAACAGTAAACAGGCAGTGGCTACTTGGGCTTTTTTTTTTAAGAGCTGGGGCAGGCTATTAGAAGACCTCAGGTAAAAAAAAAAAAAAAAAAAAAAGTCCCATCTAAGAATAAGGGAGTTATAGAATTCTTTTCAAACTTTAATGCACATAAGAATCACCTGGGAATCCTATTACAATGCAGAGCGTTCTTAAATATATTAAAAGACAACAGGCAGATACAGCTAGGCAAAACAAAAAGACAAACCAAAAACCCTAGCTTATTAGCTGTTATTTCTACCATCAGAATATATGGTTGTTATAAAACAGGCAAAGGTGATTGCAATGTATTCATAATTCTATCTTATTTCAAATTTGTACTTATGTTCCCCTGATGACCTTTGCCACTTTCAATTTAAATCATAGAAATGCTAACTCAGAAGGGGGAGGAGGGGGTCAGGGAGTATTCTTTTAACATTAGATATTTATCTTGTAAATAAACAGTAAACAGGCAGTGGCTACTTGGGCTTTTTTTTAAGAGCTGGGGCAGACTGTTAGACCTCAGGCCTGGCGTCCGCTCTAACTAGCTGACCAGCTAGTTAAACCCAGAGCTGCTCGGAGCCTTAAATCCTTATCTGTAAAATGAGAGCTTTAGAAGGATGATGACAGAAATCCAGCCCCCTAACATCCTTCTATTCTTTTATTGTCACCAATGGCAAACACTGAAAAATCTGAATGAGCAAATTACCCTGAATGCCCTAGAAGACACTGTTTCTTGGCGATGTGCACTGTGCATGTCCTACAATCGATAGGGCCCGTCCCGCCCGCCCCGGGGGCGCCTTGCACAGGCCTCGCTGCTGCTC
>NW_007734499.1:19849-21739 GCF_000696425.1 Galeopterus variegatus
CCTTGCACAGGCCTCGCTGCTGCTCGTTCCTCGGTGTCGACCGCCCCCTGCAGGCGCTCCCGGGGACTGACTCCCCGCTCACCGCCTGGTGGCTGGAGCGCGTCACCTCGGAAACACAGACGCACCGTTTCCTTCCCTTAGACCCACACGGTCGTCCCCCCACCATCCTTCCACTGGGCACAGGAAGGAGGAGGACAGAGCATAAGCGTCTTTTTCATCAGAAGAGAGACAAAGGCCAATTAATAAAAACCCCGAGAAAAGGAAGGGCCCTGAGGGGTTCGAAGAGGAAAGACAAGGGGCGTCTGAGCTGGCCCCGCAGCAGCGTGTGAAAGGGGACCTTTGTCTATGTGTCGTGCCTAATCCCCCAGCTCCGCTGCGCTCACACGTTACGTAGCGGACTCTCGGATTTCCACAGCGGAACGTGTGTAGTCTATTGTGCTGCTGCCATAATAGAGTTCGTTTTGACTGGGAAGCTTTTATCCCTCTTTATGTGTCAGTGGATGATAGTTCCGTGCCTCTCTGTAGAAAAGTTAAACCATCCTCCATAGGGTAAATATGATCTTTCCAGTCCCTCTCACTCGAGGCATAAGAAATGACTATAACTTACCACCGTGCGGAGGTAATAAAAGCGGGAAGAAGTCATCTTTCCAACACCTGAGCACGTACCTGGAAAGGCTTTTGACTGCCCGCAGTACTAACTGTTGCTGTCTTTGCACCTAATTGACTTAGTCAGAGTCCATGTGGTCATCTAAATAGTATTTGGTTCTGGAGAGAATGGACTGGTGGGGCATGTTTCTGTTTTGCACACAAATGCTTTAAAATATGTTTCTGCCTTGTATGACGGCAATTATACTTTCTGTTCAGAATCTGTGAAGTTAATGACTTTTCACATTTCCTGGAAAACCTTTTTTTTTCCATTTTCGTTCAGATGAATGAATAGTTATTTTCTCTCAGTATAAGTTTCAGAACTGTTGCATTTCTACAGCTAAAGCTGATGTAAAACAGCCAATGTCTGTGCGTTCGTCTGTGTGTCATAGCACATCAGAATTGTATCTTAAATGCCTTTTCTATGGCCACCTTCAGACTTTCCATGCCTTCATTAAGGCAGCCGTAGTAGCCAGTGATGTCTTGGGAGGGCAGGGGGCAACATTCAGGAGAATTGTCTCGTCATGAGGAACCACCTGCATTTCCAGAGATTCAGAGAAGAGGCAGAGGAGAGCCCCACACTTCCCTTCTCGAGCCTTCCCTTCCTCTCCAACCACGACAGCACTGACCTATCAGGCAGGGGAAATGGAACACACGGGCTTCATACAGCGTCCCTAACCAGGTCTGCAAGTCAGCCCATGAGTATGTTCTTAAAGTGCGTGTGACTCACTGACACACACACAGAGACCCTGGTTCATCATGGCAGAGGTTTAAAAATTTGGAGATTAACTTGGTTCTGCCTATTTTTAGGCACAAACCCAGTTCCAAAGTCCAGCTTTGGATTAGGTGATAGACAACATTATTAGTTTCTTTCTACATTCTAACTCATTCATTGTCTGAAGGTGAAATTATTATTTTTTTACTTAAATTTTTATTTTGAGATAAGTGTAGACTTACATGTAGTTGCAGAAATAATACAGAGAGCTCCTATTTACCCTTTACCCAGTTTCTCCTGTCCTGTGGTAACATCTTGCAAAACTGTAGAATAATATGATGAGTATTGACATTGAATATGACAGAATATTGACACTGACAGTCAAGACACAAAACATTTGCATCACCACAAGGATCCCTCATGTTGCCCTTTTATAACCACACCCATTTTCCTCCCAGCCCCACCCTTTTATTTACCCCTGGCAACCACTCATCTGTCCTGCATTTCTGTAAATTTGCCATTTCATATAA
>NW_007734499.1:22355-24049 GCF_000696425.1 Galeopterus variegatus
TATTTACCCCTGGCAACCACTCATCTGTCCTGCATTTCTGTAAATTTGCCATTTCATATAAATGGAATCATACAGTATGTGAACTTTTAGGATAAATGGAATCATACAGTGAACTTTTGAGACTGGCTTTTTTCACTTAGCACAGTTCTCTGGAGATTGGTCCAGGCTGATGCTGAGTAGAATTCCATGGTAAAGATTCACCACAGTGTGTGTAACCATTCACCTGTTGAGGGATATATGGGTTGCTTCCAATTTGGGGCTATTACTAATAAAGCTGCTGTTAATGTTCTTGTAAAGGTTTTTAAGAGAACAATGTTGGGTAATACTCGAATAGCAGTTGCATGTTTAGTTTTTTAAGAAACTGTCAAACTGTCTTATAGAGTGGTTGAACCATTTTACATTCCCACCTGCAATGTATGACTGATCCTGTTTCTATGAATCCTCACCAAAGAGGATTTGTGGTTGTCATTATTTTTTCTTTTAGCCATTCCGATAGGTACTGCTGTTTCACTGTGGATTTCTTCTTAGTTTCCCTAATGGCTACTGATGTTGAACATCTCATGTGCTTACCTGTGAAATGTCTCTGTGACTTTTGCCCATTTTCTAATTGAATTGTTTTGTTTTGTTACTCTTTGGTTTTGAGAATATTTCATATATACTAGTCTTTTGTCAGATATATGATTTTCAAATATCTTCTATCAGTTTCTAGCTTGTCTTTTCATTTTCTTGATAGGGTCTTTCACAGAGGTAAAGTTTTTAATTTTGATTAAGTCCAATTTATCAAATTTTCCTTTTATGGATCACTCTTTTAGGGTCAAGTCTAAGAACTCTTTGCCTAGCTTAGAATCCCAAAGATTTTCTTCAATGTTTGTCCAAAAGCTTTATAGTTTTATATTTTATATTTCACATTTAAGCCCATGATTCATTTTGTATTAATTTTTGTATAAGTTGTGAGACTTAAGTCAAAGCTCTTTTCTTTTTTCTTTGCCTATGGAGATACAATTACTCCAGCACCATTTATTGAAAAAACTGTGTTTTCTCCATTGAATTGCTTTTGTACTTTTGTCAATAGTCAGTTGGGGATATTTATATGGGTCTATGAGTATTTCTGGATTCTGCATTCCATTCCATTGATTTGTGTGTCTGTCCTTCCATCAATACCACAAAGCTATGTTACTGTAACTGTACAGTAAGTCTTTAAATTAAATAGAGAGAATCTTCCTGCTATATTCTTCTTTTTCAAAATTGCTTCAGATATTCTTGTTCCTTTGACTTTCTATACAAATTTTAGAATAATCTTGTCTATATCTACAAACTTGTTTATGGGATTTTAATACAAATTTCATTAAGCCCACATCTGAATTTGGGGAGAATTGACATTTCTTCTATGTTGAGTATTCCAACCTGTAAACATGGTATGCAACTCCATTTATTTAAATCTTTGATTTCGTTCATCAGTGCTATGTAGTTTTTGGCACATAGGCCCTGAACATATTTTGTTAGATTTACAGCTAAATGTTTCATTTTTTAAGTAATTGTAAATGGTATTGTATTTTTAATTCTGTGCCAATGTGTTTATGGCTATATAGAAATATACAATTGATTTTCGTATGTTGGTCAGAAATCTGTGACTTTTTTGAATTTGCTTATTAGTTCCAGGAATTTTTTTTTTTTTTTTTTTTTTTTTTTTTTTT
>NW_007734499.1:24575-29944 GCF_000696425.1 Galeopterus variegatus
TTTTTTTTTTTTTTTTTTTTTTTTTTTTTTGTAGAGTTCTTGGGATTTCCTATGTAGGTAATCTTGTCATCTGCAAACAGGGGAAGTTTTATTTTTTCCTTTCCAAACTTTATGCCTTTTATTTTCTTGCTTCACTGGCTAAGACTTCTAGCACTTTTGAATAAGAGTAATGAATGCGGACACCCTTGTTTTGTTTGTGACCTTAGGGGGAAAACATTTAGTCTTTCTCCATTAAGTATAGCATTAGCTGTAGATGTTTTTAGATGTTCATTATCAAATTGAGGAAATTCCTTCTATTTCTACCTTACTGAGAGTTTTCATCATGAATAAGTGTTGAACTTTGTCAAATGTATTTGCTGCACCAATTCATATGGTCATAAGATTTTTTTCTTGATCCTATTAATATAGTAGATTACACTAACTAATTTTCAAATATTGAACAAGCCTCGCATCCCTGCAAGTGGAATATCCCATGCAAGTGGAATAAACCCCACTTGGTTATAGTGTATAATTCTTTATATATATTACTGAATTCTATTTTCCAGTGTTTTGTTAAAGACTTTTATGTTTTTATTCATGAGGTCTGTAGTTTTCTTTTTTAGTACAGTCTTTTTCTCCTTTTGGTATTAGGTTAATATTAGCTTTATAAAATGAATTGGGAAGTGTTTACTCCTCTTCTATTTTCTGGAAAAGATTGTGTGTAACTGGTTTTAACTTCTCTTTAAAATTTTGGTAGAATTCTCCTGTGAAACCATCTGGACCTGGAGATTTCATCTTTGGAAGCTTTTAAATTAAAAATTCAATATTCTTAAGGATTATCAATCTATTATCTGTTTTAAATTCAGTGACTTGTGGTAATCTGTGCTTTTCAAGGAATTGGTTTATTTAATTTAATCTGTCATATTTATGTGTATAGTATCCCTCATAGTATCCCTTGATTTCTGTAGAATCTGTAGTGATAATCCCTGTTTCATTCTTGATATTCATAATTTGTGTCTTCTGTCTTTTAGTTTTGTCAGGCTTCCAAGAAGTTTGTCAGTTTTATTGATCTTTTCAAGGAACCAAATCTTTGTTTCATTGATTTTTTTCCCATTGTTTTTCTCTTTTCAATTTCACTGATTTCTGTTCTTATCTCTATTATTTTTATTATTTTCTTCCTTCTGCTAGTTTTGTTGTTGTTGTTGTTGTTGTTGTTTTATTTTCTTTGTTTTTTTTTGGGGGGGGGCCAGTAAGGGGATCACAACCCTTGATATGGTGTTGTCTGCAGCATGCTCAGCCAGGGAGCGCACCGGCCATCCCTATATAGGATACAAACCCGCAGCCTCAGCGCTACAAGCACCGCACTCTCCTGAGTGAGCCACAGAGCCGGCCCCTCCTTCTGCTAGTTTTGACTTTACTGTAGCCTTTGTCTAGGCTCAGGAGAAAAAAAGCTTAATATTGATTTGAAACTTTTCTTTTTTTCTAACATATGCACTAGTGTTATATATTTCCATGTCAGTACTGCTAAAGCTGTCCCACAAACTTTAATATGTTGTATTCTAATTTCTCTTCAGTACAATGTATTTGTTTATTTCCCTGAGACTTCCTCTCTGATCTGTGGTTTACTTAGTTTTGTGTTGTTTAACTTCTGCATGTTTAGAGACGTTTTTGTTATTTTTGGGTGTTGATTTCTCATTTGATTCCGTTGTGCTTGAAGAACACACTGTATATGATTTTAATTTTTTTAAATTTGCTGAGGCTTTTTTTATGGCCCTGATTGTGGTCAATCTTGGTCTATGTTCCATGAGCACTTGGAAAGAATGACTATTCTGCTGTTCTTGGGTAGAGTGTTCTCCAATGCCTATTTGACTCTACTAGTTAATGGAGTTATTAAATTCTTCTGTATCCTTCTGATTTTTGTCTAGTTGTTGTATCAATTGTTGAGAGATGATTGTTGAAGTCTCCAACTATATTTGTGAATGTTTCTACTTGTCATTTCAGTTTTATTTGTTTTTGCATCAAATATTTTACAGCATAAACATGCTGTTGTTTGCTGCATAATCATTTATGATTGCTCTGTCTTCTTGATGGATTGACTCATGATATGTCATTATATAATGTACCTCTCTGTCTCTGATAATTTTCTTTACTCTGAAGTGTACTTTGTCTGATATCAACAGAGCCTCTCCTGGTTTCCTTTAAGTAATGTTTGCATGATATATCTTTTCCATTCTTTTACTTTTAACTTGCTTACATTGTTATATTTGAAGTGAATTTCTCACAGACAGCATGTTTTTTAATCCACTCTGGAAATCTCTGTCTTTTAATTAGTGTATTTAGATCATTTACATTTAATGTAATTATTGATATGTTAGGGCTTAAGTGTGCCATTTTGTATTTTGTTTTCTGTTTGTTCTCTTTGTTTTTTGTTTCTTGTTTTCTTTTTCCTGCCTTCCTATGGGATACTTGAATTTTTTAGGGTACTATTTTTTTTAATTTATTTTATTTTTTTTACATGTTTTATTGCCATACAAAGAGAACTTTTTTTCTTTAGGTTCATAATGCTGAAAAAGGAGGAGAATAACATGAACAAACCTCACAAGGAACACACTCAATAGATGAGGTATATTAACCATATAGTGAGTGAACTCCAAAGTTGTTAAAGTTTAGTTGTTGAGCAACAACTAGATGGAAACAGGCCTTTATGGAAAATAAAGTCTAATTAAAGTTTGAAGTGTACCCTTTGTACCAGCAGTGCTCAAGAAAGATGGCCTCCAATATAGCGGACATCTGCAATGACACTTCAGGTCCCTTGATGCCAGAGGGTAGTGCGAGTGTTGGCAGGCAAACCTTTGGAGAGTAGCTCTAAGCTTAACAGGATATGGTCCTGTTGCATCCTGAGCTATTGGTCTGAGAAGAAGTGGCTGACACTGCATCCTGTCACAGCATACGCTACCACTCTTCCCAGAAGCAGCTGACAGAGTGCAAACTGCCATAGCCTAAGGTCTCAAAACATCTGTCAAGCTCTCAGGTTAATGTGTATCTTAAAATCCAGTAGTTGAGGGAAGGGGGAATACACTCCAAGTTCTTTTTGTTGTTGTTGGCCACAAAACAAGTCTTAATACATTTAAAAGGACTAAGATAATAGAAAATATGTTCTCTGACCATGATAACAGAAGGAAATTTAGAAAATTCACAAATGTGTGGAAATCAAACAACACTCTCCTAAATAAACAATGGGTAAAAAGAAAAATCACATGGAAATTAGAGAGTACTTTGAGATAAAAATCAAATTGCAACATATCAAAATTTATAGGATGCAGGGCTCATGCATTGCTTAGAGGAAAATTTATACTTGTATGTTGCTTTGCCTTCCATGGATTTGTCACTCCTTTTCCCCTGGGTGACGGAGCCACCAAAAATTACTCATAGCCCATCTCTTCTGAGCAGTGAGAAGCCCCAAAAAGGGGTTAATCTCCCGGAACCCTCAAGAGTGAGGCATTCCTTCCATTTGGGAAATTAACCACGAATTGGGGTTCTCTTCCTGCATTTATTCTCCAGACCAGGAAGTTACAGGAAGAGAACATAGGTGGGGTTTTTGTTAAGTAAAGTTTAACAAGTTTAGCAATAGAAGCTGGTAACATTCAGTAAGACAAGCAAGGTGACCTTCCATAATGCAATTTGCAACAAAAGCTTGATTTTAGCAAACATTCTCTTCTTACAGCAATTTCCCCAGTATCTTTAACATCAATCATTAACCTGTCTGTCTTTGAGCCAGCAACCTTGCAGTGTTACAATTCTTTATCTTACAACAGAGACTATAGCCTGGGGAAAATTTCCTGTCCTTTTCAAGGTCAATATTTGAAACTGCAAAGCTTTGGAAAACCAGGCCCTGTGACGTACATTTGCTTTATGCGTACTCCACACTTGTCAGCACCTATATTAAAAATAAGAAAAATCTTAAATCGGTAATGTAAACTTCTACTTTAAGAAAGTAGAAAAAGAAGAGCAAACTAAACCTAAAGCAAATAGAAGTAGGGGATAACAAAGATTACAACAGAAATATATGAAAAAGGAAATTAAAAAACACTTGAGAAAATTTAAAAAAACAAAACTTGATTCCTTAAAAAGATCAACAGAATTTGCAAACCTTTATCTAGACCAATCAAGAAAAAAAGAGAGAAGACCAAAATTACCACAATCAGAAATAAAGCAGGGGCATTCCTACATTGTCATGGTTTTTTGTGGTGGTAAGAGTTAGTTTCATTCTCTTTTTTGCTTGCATTTTTGTTCTACCACTGGGTTTTGTTCTTTCTTGTGTATTTGTAGTAGTGATTATCATTTTTCAGATTTCAGATGGAGGACTTCCTTGAGGATTTCTTGTAGGGCTGGCCATAAGGTGATGAATTCCTATAGTTTTTGGAGGGGGTTGGTCTGAAAAATACAGTATTTTCTCCCCATTTCTGAAGGACAACCTTGCTGGGTCTTGGCTGGCAGTTTCTTTCTTTTAGTATTTTGAATATATTACCCCATTTTCTTCTGATCTGTAGAGTTTCTGTTGAGAAGTCTGCAGTTAGTCTCATAGGGGCTCCCTCATAGGTGACTTGACACTTTTCTTTTGCTCCTTTTAAGATTCTTTGTCTTTGAGTTTGCCAGTTTGAATGTTATGTGTCTTGGAGAGGATCTTTTTGGGTTGAATCTGTTTGGGGATATTTGAGCCTCCTGGATCTGAAGGTCTGTGTCTCTCCCTATACCCATGAAGTTTTCCATTATTATTTCATTGAATAGATTTTCAATGCCTTTTCTTTTCTCCTCCCCTTCTGGAACACCCAGGATTCAAATGTTTGTGCATTTAACATTGTCTGTTAGCTCTGTTAGATTTTCTTCATTTTTTAAAATTATTTTTTCCTTTTCTTTGTCTGCCTGGGTTACTTCCAAAAGACTATCTTCAAGATCAGAAATTCTTTGTTCTGCTTCTTGTAGCCTGCTGTTTAAGTTGTGTTTTTTTATTTTGTTCTGTTTTTCTATCAGTTGCATTTTTATTTCATTGAATAAATCTTTCAGTTCCATGAGTTCTGTTACATTCTTTTTTAAGATATTAATCTCTTTGTAAATTTCCTCCTTCATATCCTGGGTTTTCTTTTCTTATATCATTATGTTATCTAACTGAGTCTTCTTATATCTCAGTGAGTTTCTTAAGATTGTTGCTCAGAATTCCTTTTCAGTCATTTCAGGGGGTTCCTGCTGTACAGGGTCTGGTATTTGAGAATTACTATATTCTTTTGGTGGTGTCATATTTCCTTAGGTTTTCTTATTTCTAGTATCTACTTTGATGTCTGGTCATCTGGTAGAGCAGTTGCTTCTTCTATTACTCTGGAGTGGGCTTTGAG